>NW_026623722.1:223131-319936 GCF_030028575.1 Malurus melanocephalus | reverse complement strand
AAGTAACTTAATAATGCAAACATTTTTACTTGGAATTAGGAGTCAGCAGGCTCCTCCTCCAGAGGATTTCAGTAGTAGAGCTGTGGGAGGTGTTTCAAGGAACCAAAATCACAGTCAGCAGGAARTGCTGATGGTAATGACAGTGGAAGACACTGTGTCCCCTTGGAGATTTAATGATGGAGAGAACAAACTAAAGGCTCCAACCCCTCAGTGTCAGGGTCCTCAGAGACAGCAGACAAATCTTTACTCTGTGCAGCAAAGAAAAAGCTCTTGGACATCAAATTCTCGGGGGTTTTGTGCTGCCTGTTAGAGCAGAGAACCTGCACAATGACCCAGATGGGCTGTTTAATGAGATGGTTCTCTAATGAGGGGATATCATTTTAAAGCTGAGCAAATAAAGTGTGAGATGTAGTTTCAGGCGCTTCCTTTTTTGGGTTTTTTTGTCCCACAGTCAAACAGGAAAAAAAATAAGGTGAATAAAAAAAACTCTGGCATTGCAGAGCACTATTTCACAAAAGYAGGTTTGTCCTGTGCTTGCAGATTGCCTGGAATATTACCTGTTAGAGATGGAAAATCTGTTTTTTTTTATTTTTTGTCCCAGGAGAAGGTGCCACTCTGTAGCTGTTGAGCCAGAGAAAAGGTGGCTAAATGTACATTGCAAACACATCAATGTGAAGCCATCCATCTCAGTGACAGGAGGACAAAAACACAGCGGGTGCTTTGGTTACTTTTTCTGTCTTTGTTATTGTTTTTCTCTAGAATGAGGGACTAATCACTGTAATCTCCTGTTATTTCTGCTTTTCTCCCAACTTTACAGTAGTTTTTGCAAGTCTCTCTCAGTTTTGTGGAAAAGCCCCAAAAACAACAAAATGAAAACCTGGCAGTAGAATAAAACCATGTGTGGCAGTGTGCATGCACAAAGGAACAAAATGATGATTGCAGTAGTAAATTTAATGTGGCAATTCCTAATTCTGAAATACATGACTTTGTGTCTTTAATTTTCCTCTGCTGTGGTTTGGGCATACAGTAACTAAAGTTACATTTTCTGATTGAGCTGTGTGTGGAATATGCTGTAACTTTTGTGAATTATCAACCSAAAARCATTGATTGSTTTCTTTGTTAYCTATATATTGATGAGAACAATAATTTTCCTGCATGTGTGTGACTTTTTTTCAAGTCTTGAGGATTCTTTGGTTTGTATTTAGTGCATATCCTAAAATAGGTGTAATTTTTGTCAGCCATGTAATACTGGGCTGAGAAATTTAATTTTAGTTTAGGTCATGCTCACACTGGTCACTTAAACACTAGTGGATTGTTAGTAGATGCAGAATATTATAAGGGATGGAGCTCTTCTGCCATTTAAAAAATCACTCTTTAAAAAAGAAGCCTTTATATTTTACACCCTTACAATAAAGACRGATACTATATGTATGTAAAACATTTATAGAAGCATAAAAAATGCAAGGAAACAAAAAGAATACCTTCACATCCCATCTCATTTCTAGCTGGTCTCTTGAGTCACCTTTTTCTTTGGGTGAAGATCAGTTCATGGGGGGACAGATTTATTGCCATTCCCCCACGTGGTTGATTGTGGGCAGTTTTTTAATGAGTATTGTTTCCAAGGGTTGTATTTTTGCCAATACATTTTTTGATGTATTATACTCATCAATTTATAGGTAACAAAGAAACCAATCAATGCTTTTGGGTTGATAATTCACAAAAGTTACAGCATATTCCACACACAGCCAGGGTCTAATGAGGCAGCATTTATCTGTTGTGTAGCTGAAGATTAGGAGGAACTACTGCAAAAAGCCRCCTGTAATTTCCACTTGTTCCAAGTTCCTCCCACCYTCCTTCTGTTTAATCCCCACTGCACTTGCCAAATGTTTCCACCCTCTTTTCTGAGTGACCTTRCACATAAGAGATGGCCTTTGGAGTAAATTCTTGTATCTCTTATCAATTTATTTTATGCTATAAACAGGTTTTTCTAATACATTTACTTCTAACAGCATTGGTCTGTGTGTACCATTCATGGATTTACAGCTTTCTTGTTTATATTGAGGCGTGAATAACATTTTGAGTTGAAGACTTGTAGTCTTCAAGAGTTTGAGGTGTACATAATTTTTTTTTTAAATTAATGAATCCTATTTAAGATGCTAAGCACTTAAATACCCTCTTTTCAGTGGTGAAATTATTGACTGTGAATTGCACCCATTTACTGTATAAACTGGATCACTTCTATGGTGGAATTTGTGTTTTTATTACACTTTTCCCTCTGCAGCAGTCTGATTTCACCATCCTCCAGTGCTGGATCCAATTGTTGGTAGGGTACCCAACAGGGTATTTGGGGACAGCAGCAAAGGTTGGATTTTTAAGAGGACTGTAGTTAAACTTTATATTGCTCCATTTATATTTATTTTTTTTAATGCAGTCCATTGCAGTGCCCAGCAATAGAAGCTGAGTGGTTTCTTGCTGATCTGACACCACCCTTCGTGTTGAACCCTGCACTTAAATCTCCATTTACTCCAAGCATTCAAGCTGCAGCTTGGTATTAAAGGCTTGATGATGTAATTATTTTGGTTGGCAAGCCTAACACTTCAAGATGTTCCAGGGTGAACAGTGATGGAGTCTGTCAAGTGCTTTCTTGAAATCTCTGAAGTTTATGATGAGTGAATTTTGCCATGCAGTGATTAGCCTTATGGTGCAAATCTGGCCAACACATGAGCTTTCAGGTCAAATTGTTCACTCCYTTCCTCTTTTGGTTCGTGGGTATTTTTCTTTCATGTTTTTTTGTTAGAATGAGTTCCTTGAGTTCACTAAATAGAAGTTTACAGAACTTGAGGCAAACTTTACATAAAACGACAAAGAAAAGCATTCCTGRAAAAAAACCCCAGCATACTGCATTAAATCTTGCCAACCTTTTGTGAGTACCCATCACTGAGGCTGGGTATGGCTGCCAAATGTTGTTTCCAGCAAAGACTAACAAACCCCAGATGAATTTTAGGTTAAATTCCTTGTTAGKACATGTCTTTTGCATGTGTTTTCAGCTGGGGTGGTTAAACAAAGGCTTTGCAGAGATAAGTGTGTTCTGCCTCTTGTTTGRATGGGTTGCACACCTTCTGGTCGGYTCCCTTTGCATCCTCTTCTTCCCATTGGGATTTTGGAAGTGAGTGATTAGCACGGGGCTGATGAGACCTTGTAATACCCAAAAAAAGAAAAAGGGGAGCAGATTTTCCTGAGTGTTTTCCCCAGTGGTCATCTCAGTGACTCTGTTGGTGTTGCACTTCATTTTTCACTGTAGTGATGGAGAARTTGAACTGGGACATTATTTTTACKGCAGGATTTGGAAAAAACCAAAAAGCACATGAGTTGACAAATAAGGTCCCACCATCTCTAATCTTTATTATGCTGATGATAAAATCAGTATTTGTTTTGCCCTGTCTGAAACCTGCTTCCTGCAGGCTTCATCTGGTTAAGAATATTCTGCTGAATCCATGGTTGTGTGAAAGTCATTTATCATTGTCTCTTGGTGCTTTTATTAAACTTCTCTTAAGAATAGGAGGATGATACATTTATATTTTTAGGAAAAGCTGAAAGCAAGGAAACGCTGTGACATCCWATGCAAAATTTTCAAATTGTGTTAGATTTAAAATCATCATGTTTTCTTTTGTACACAATGATTTCTTTCTATTAAGTTCCTTGTGGCATGTTTATGTTCAAAGCTCACAGCTTTTGCCTCTGTCCCCAAAACTGCAGGGGACTTTCCTGTTTTCATACCAGCAAAGCTCAAAAAGTTGGAGTGATTTAAGAAATAATGATAAGGTCATGAAACAATTTGCAAAAAAATGGTTTCTCATTTTGGGACTTTTGCATGAGTTATATTGTGTATTACTTCCTATTTTTACAAACTCTGTCAATACGGRTTCCTTTCTGTGCACTGAATTATTTTCACTGTCTTGTCTTTCCCTAGCAGATAACACAAGCTTTTCTTTGGCATTCTTTATCTTCTCCTCCCCCATGTCCCAAAAAAAGATGAAAGAAAACCAGAAGGCTTTGATAGATTTTTTTACCAGTAGATTTATGAAAGGTGCTACTAAAAATCTCAGACTGAAGGCTGAGATACCAGTGAGGATCCTGTTAAGACCCGTGTCTGATGTGGTCAATAAAGTTCTCTGCCAGTTTGATGGTTTTCCTAAAGCTCCAGCTCTCAGATTCCTGTGTTTTCTTGAGAATTTTCCCTCTGACGTGCAAGAAAATGTAATTTCTGTTTTTCTTGTTTGAAGAGATAAGTTTGACAACATGAGTAGAGCAGAGTGTGTACTGAAAGCTGTGGAAATAAAGCAGCAAATAAAAGTAACTCAAATTTTACTTATAAAAAATTATTTATTTTTAAGCCAATCTTGGGGCTTTTTTGGCATTTGGTTTTCCCAATAATGAAACGTTTTAAAGTATCTTTGAGACTGTTAAACAGTTCTACTAAGCTACTTCATAACATTTCACTGCCCTTGAATATTTGCAYTGTATGATTTGAAATGTCTGTACTYAGGTTTTGGGTTTTTTCCCCCTCTCCTTTGACTCTCCTGGGTAGGCWGTACAATTTGGTGAGCTCTTTAATGCATATAAAGTGTGGTTTCAGCCTTACATTTTTCTTTTGAATTTTATTTCCATTTTGCAAGGCACAGTTTTAAGAATTGAGATATTAGACATCTGGATTTATTAAAGTCACAGTGCTGGGTGAGGGGAGCGTTTTTTATTTTCAGAACACTTCATTTTCACCTCTCGATTCCCAAGTTGTCTTTGAAACGCTCCRTGTTTAAATGAGCCACCATGAAGCTCCCATCTTCCATTTTCAGAGGTTTTTTTTGAGAATTACTTTGTTGATCTACTGAGGGAGCTGCTTGTGTGTCACAAGGTGCTTTCTAAATGTCACTGACACAAGCTCCCATGGCATCCCTGSTTTTACAGAGGGATAAGTAGGAGTGTGCATTACTTTTTGGATAGTTCTCATTCTTTATCACAGTGTTTTGGGCTCAGAGGAAGGGCTAGTTTGGCACCAGCACTGCTGTAAATAAAAGGCAGTGCTTCCAGTAGCACAGACTTGGCGTGGCATCAGGCTGGAATGTTTAATGAACCCTCATTCCTTGTAGGTGTTAAAGTTCTCCCTGGAGCGTTGTTCCTGCTCCCAGGGCTCCTGGCAGTGAGTTTTGTGCTGCTGCTTTTGTCCAGGGACTGTTTCACACTCATCTCTGTCCTGCTGCCAGCTCTTCTACTTCTTGCAGAGGAGRGGGCTCTGGTTTTTTGCAGGTATTGATACCTCTGCTCCCATTCAAGACAGCAAATTTGTAGTAGTACACCTTAATTGTGTAAACTGTGAGGTTAAACCATACCCACTGGAGCCATGGAGCCCTGAGGAAAATTAATGCTCCAATATKAGTTAATTGCTTTGAAGATATATATTGAAAAGAAGAGTTCTAAGTATCTTGGTAAGTATTGTTTCCTTTATTACAGCAATGTATCTCATTTTATGGCAGTCATTTGCAGTAATGTTCAGTTTGTGGTGCTGAAGCAAACCCATCTGTGTGCTGTACAAACTGCAGGGTGGTTTGTGCTGGTGGCTCCTCTAAGGCTTTGGGCTAMAGCGTGTGGAAATTTGGTCAGCAGCCAAAAAAAACGAGCACAGGGAATTGAATAAAGAGCTGTTGGCACCRGAGCAGGCACACAGGGAGGGAGCTGTCGCTGGAATGGGATTTCCACAGCTCATCCATGCTGAGTTCCAGCACAGCTGACAGTTCCAGCCTTTGGAAGTCACCTTCCACATCCAAAACTGCCCAGTGTGTCCAGCTTGGCTGCAGCTTTTCCTGTGTGTCCCATGTGAATTTGCATTCAGTGTCAAAACAGGGTATTAGCCAAACAATTTAGTGGTTGTTAGTCAGGAATCGTGCACGTGGGCTGCAAGGTGGGACATTGTGGGGCTCCAAGTGTGGTGGCTTTGGTGGCCACAGGGTTTKTGGCTGAAATGATGGGCTGCACAAACTGGAACTCGGCAGGGCCTGAACAAGATGAACTGCCATCATCCTGCTGAGGGTGACAAAAATGTGTTTGCACCTAATTTAGGATCACAGAACCATAGAATGGTTTGRGGTGGAAGTGACCATTAATGGCCATGCATTCACAAACCCAGCAATGAGCAGAGAYATCTTCAACTYRATYAGAATCCTCAGAGCCCCATCCAATCWGATCCTGAATGTTTCCAGTAGGGCTCATCCATCACCTCTCCAGGAAACCTGGGCTGSTATTTTATTTCCCTCATTATAAATATCCTAAATCAACTCTTCTTGTCTCACCAGAGCCTTCTCCTTTGCAGGCTGTACAACCCTAATTCTCTGTTTTCTTAGGAGAAGTGCTCCAGCCCTCTTATCATCTGTGTGGCCACCTCTGAACCATTTCAACAGGTCCATATCTTTCTTGAGGACCCCAGAGCAGGATGCAGAACATTTCTATTAATACAGTGCTTGTCTTTGGGAAGACATTGTCTTACCTGCCCTGAATGTTGCCTTCATTCTAGAAAGATCTTCATGTTCTCGTTGTCCCCAAGATGTCTAATCTGATAGTATTAATCMCAAGATGTCTCTGGGTAGTGTTACACATTTTGAATATCTCTCCTTCCTTGCTTCAAAATGATTTCTTGGTCAGTCTGCTTTTGAAGCATCTAAATGAAAGTTTGCTGTACAGTTAAAAAGCTTCAACAGAGCTGTCCTTATATATTGGTGCCACACAGTCCAGTATTAACTCAGGAAAGRGAGGAGGATGGTAGATCACATGAATGTTATCACACACTCAGATGTCAGYTCATTCCCCAAAAGCATACAGAGTGGCTTAGTGTAAGGGTTATTTTCCATCATTTATGGTTTTCATTTGTGGTTTCCTTGTCTACTGCTGCTTATTAATCTTGTATGTSCTGTCAGTAAACAGCAGTTCACGAGCTCCTTATCTCTCCTGTCTACATCATATTGGTCTGTGCTGACTCTTGAGTTAGGTGCCTAAGGACATTTTAATCATACTTTTGTGGCACATGAAAGCCATTGCTTCATCCTGCATGTTTCCCATGATTCTGAAGTCATCACAGAAATACTTTACTCGTTTTTTTTTCTGCGAGTTTCAAGCGCTGTCTGTAGCTGTCCTATTTTGTTTCACCCACTGTCCTGCTGTGCAGAYCCCAGAATTTATTGTTCGTTGTATGAACATTTCAGATAATGAAGATCATGGCTTTGGATTCTTAGAAATTTGTTCAGGGTGTCTTGTTTCCCTATCTCAGTGTGCCATGGGAAAGCCATGCTCCTGGACTTGCTCTTTCTGAGTCAGATCCCTCCTGAAACATTTTTTATCTTAAGAACTCCAGTGGTGGAATTTCCAGGTGATAGTTTTATAATCAATCCATAGCCAAAACCAAAGGACAGTTCTTCTTGCCAGCTCTCTCTGAAGAAGAAAAACTTATTTCAAAATTTCCAGTTGATCCCATGGTGACCAGGGCAAAGTCAAGGTTACCTGGGGATCCTGAAATGTGAACTGTTACAATTTTGGATCTTTATGGGGCTCRAGGTAGGACAAAAACTGTATTCCTGATGTTTGTAGTTTTGAGAACTGCTCTGGACAGCTTTCAAACTGTCACATTGTCATTGCTTTTACCATGATTGTTACACTCATTGCTTTAAATCAGTTGAGTTAGAGGTTTTTGCCTGCCTGTTGACCACAAAGTTTGTTCTGAAGCCAAGATTTCAAGTAGTGGCTGCTTAAACAGAGTGGGGAGAGAAGCCGTGGTCATAAGTCAGTGCAGGTGGGGTTTTCAAACAATTTGTTTCAGTAATCAAGCAGAGATATGATCAATTCTAAATGTCCACAAATTCTTAGTGGACAAAGCATCCCATCTGAGTGCTGAACAGAGATGAAACTGCCTGAGGAAGGAACTTCAGATGTATGAAGTGAAAAGGTTTCACTGTTTTCCTGTGCTGTGGAAATACCGAGAACAATTTCCATGTGGAAACAGAAAAGATGCTGACCTTTTTTGTCAAAATTCCTCTGAATTAAGTGTGATCTTTCAGTTCTTGTGCTGAAGGCTTTGCCCACTGCAGTCATGTTCATGAATATGGAATATGTTTTGGAATATTACCATTCCAGTACCACGCCCTTCCTTCCACTGGTGGAAATGGGGAGGAGGGAGRTTGCTTCCACATCTACCAAATTCAGAAACAACTTTCTTACACAATAAACCATTTTGAGTGTCCACTGAATCCGTTGTTAGTCACTTAGAGACATGATTAACAYGAAGAATTTGGGCAAAAGAACGATCTTTCTTCATTATGCTAACTTCACATCAGAAAAGATGACCCRTGTGCCAYCTTTTTTTTTTTTCACATGTTGCATCTGTGTAACTTGTAACTGTAATGGTGCATTAGAAAATTATATTGCTTCCCATTTAAATGAACAGTTTAGCATTTCCTGTGCATTGACTAGTTAGTATATTTTTGTCTCTGAGTGCATTCAAACTTGATTTAAAAGACTACAACAGTAAGAGAAATTACATTGATTTACTCCTGTTTCTGGTTATGTATTTCTGGGCAAATGAGCTCAAAGTCAGTGACTGTTTTTCAACAGAAGATACTCTCTGGGAAGTCTGGTATATACAAATGGCTGCTTTAATTTCACATTGTGTGTGCACATATGTATTTATATCTATGGRCTCTATTTAAATCTCTTAATGAAGCTCATAGATCAGTCTTGGCCTTGTGCAGCAGTCCCTGTGCCTGGGGTCAATGGTAGTGTGTTGTCCTCTCATGGCTGGAGACCACAAAYCTGCAAATGATTTAAATTGCAGAGYTCTGCCTTTTCACTAGAATAGAATTAAAATAATTAATTATGAATTTGTTTTATTTTTGTACTGGAAATTGAGTCTATTTTTGTTCCTTGTCCTTCTGACATGCAGCTGAGGCAATGAAAACTTGCCTGTAGCTCTTGCAGTGTTGTGCATTGCAATTAAATTTCATGGTGTGCTTTTATGGTRCAAAACAGTAGTTCTCATTGGATCCATGTCTTTTCCAAATAAAATGAACTTCATAATTCTCTTGTAATTCCCTGTGCTTCATCTAATTGTTAGTATTAAGAAATCTAAACCAGGGAGGATTTTTTTGTGTTTATCCCTGGAGAATGTGATTGCAATAGTACAACTGGAGTTGGTTTAGGGGCTATAACCACCTGTATGAGGCCATGAACACACATCTGTTTGGGGACTGTACCTGAGTGAAGGAAATGGAGTTTATTGTCACTGCTTTATTGTCTGGGGGACTTTCCCATATAGGCTTTTGACTTGAAAAGTTCTGAAGATTTGTGTTTAGTTTCTGTGTCCTTCATTGCATACAATGCTGTYTAAATCAGCCAATCAGTTATGTAATGCTGGCCCACTGAAGCYCTGTCTGGAAGTTTCCAAACACCATTTGGTTTCTTTCAGTCTGCTTAAAAGAGAAGCTAAATAAAATCAGCAGATGTGATGTAGCAGGCGAGGCAGTTACAGCTACCTGCTGTATCATTATATGTCCCTGATTTCAGTCGCTTCTGATACGTCCCAGCAGTATTTAGGTTTTTCTAGGGCAGTCAGTTCCTCCAAAATTATTTAAAAATACTTCTTTTTATTTTTTTTTAGTGGTGGGGGTTTTTTTTTGTGTGGGTTTTTTTGCTTTGGAGAAGGCTCTGACATAGAAATGATCATATTCCTGTACTACAGAGTGTTTGGTGTTTGTTGGTCTGTATTGATCTATGAAATCCTCGCTGAAACACTGGAGAAGATTAATAATGCAAAGGTTCGTGTCTTCAGATTATGCATAAATGAAAACTCCATTTGACCTTTAACCACTCTGAGAATCAATGTGCAGCCTTTTCTCTCTGTGTAAAGTAATAGAGGGCATAATTTTTAAAAAATGTATGAGGTATTTTAGGAATAAAACRGTGTATCTTCATATAAAATACAGAATGTACAAATGCATGCTCTGACTGGATTAAAAAGAACTATTAAATGTCTGTAAAATAAACATAAATCTTTTTCAGATAAACTGTTAGCCATGCAATGAGCTCATGCACATGAACAGTTAGTGTGTGTTACAGCTGGGTAGGGAAGAGTTTGTCTATCAGCTCTATAAAACCTGAATTTATTTGAAATGGGTTTCAGCCAGGCAATCTGCAGGGCAGGCAGTCAGAAATGTGTGCTAGCAGCATAGTCTAACCTCTCTTGTAAATTTTTTTCATTGTCTGTAATGATTTTGCCATATATATCTGTATATGGGTTAACCTTTACTGGTCAGAACTGATTTATTGTTGTAGGTGTCTATGTATCAAAGGTCTCAATGGTGAAATACGTGCTCTTAACAGGCAATTTCTATTTAGTAAGCCAAGTGGAATTTTGGAAGAACGTAAAGGTTACTTTTAGAAAGGACTGTCATCTGGCTGGCATCCAGGGTTTCCAGTCARTGAAAGTTTTAGGTGAGTATTTGGCTTTAAACACATGGCAAGAAGGATGCCTTGGTCCCATGTGGGTCACAGTCCCTGAGCTCAGGTGTTTACAGCATCTCTCCTGCTGGGGATGCCCCAAATGATGTCCCAAACCACAGGACAAATCCTGCTGGGGGCTTCTAGGAGTTCAGGACATTGTCATAATCCTGCACAATAAACTTTGTGGGTAGGTGGTTTTTATCCTGCTGTGACAATCCATTTGCTCAGTGCATCCTTAGTGGGGTGGGAGGGAGTGTAACAAATTCTTGTAGTGATACTGCCCTTAAGCCAGTAAACAGCAGCTTGTGTTTCTAAASCATCTTATCATTCTTTACTTCCATTAAGCACGGCCTTTCATGGTGAGGGTGGAGTGGCTMATCTGATAGTCATCTGTGCAAGCAGTTGAAAGGAAATCCTAATTACTTACCCTTTTCTGTGGGCTCCAGACTCTCCAGTTTACCCAAAACTCAACCCTAAGTCAGTGAGAGTTCTGCCAGAGCTGCCTGCATTTTCTTGCTGCAGTATGGCAATGCAATTTTGTTCACATGTGCACAGGCTCAGGGATTTCCTTGCAGCCACTACACGTTGTGTGTTTTGGGTAAAAATACCTTATTGAGTGCAGACTTAACTAATTGTATCTTTTTAACATTTATTTTATTGAAACACATTTCTTTTTATATTTATTTTATTATTTATTTTATTATTTATTTTAATTGTAATATTTTTTATTTATTTATATTTATTTTATTGAATATTGAAAAAATATTTTATTTTTTTATTTATTTCATTGACTGGTGCCTTCCCAGAAATCTTTGAGGCTGATGGCTTTGTTGATTGAATTAAAGGATGGTGATGATTTTAGCAGCTTTTTGCTATTACAGCAGCATTGCCTAGGCTAGAGTCTGAGATTTTGGCATTTGTGGAAGGTGACTTAGGGAGCAAAAAKCAAGCACCTGGCTCTGTACCATCAACCAGTCACCCACCCTTGCAAGGTCAGATGTTTTCAGCAGTTTGAATTGCAAACCCTTATCCCCAGTGTAGGCATGGTTTGCATTAGATTTTGCATCCATAAGTGGCTCCCAAGTGCAGGTGACTGCTCCACAGACCACAGAGGGTGCTTTGTCACACTCTCCTCCATCCCATTTCCAGCTGCTTCCCCTGGGGAGTGGGAAGGGTGCAGTTGGTACCTGCAATGGAAAATCTGTGCTCAATCTCAGTGTTTTCTCTGCTGTGCTTTAGTCATGGAGTTGTGTATAAGCTGATGGTTCCAAAGTGAAAGGAGGAATTTTTAGCAAACRAGTCTTTCCCCTGTAAAAAGCATATTAATCTTTGCAAATATTGAAGCAAATGGAGAAGGTGTTTTTTACGGTTTTCAAAATATTCTTGCCAAGTGTATTCTAGAGTGTTAGTGCAACTGCTCAGAAATGGAAGCACATGGGTGTTTTTGAAATGATGTGCCTGACCCTTGAAGGCATCCAACACATGGTGCCTGTGCCAAAAGGAGGGTGGCACGCAGAGAAGGCGACAGAAAAGATGTGCTTTGGGATCAGGCATTTTGTGCTGCAGTCCCTGGAACAGGAGCCTGTTCGGGTTGTGGATCTCACACCAGTGGAAGCTGAYGTACTCACATGAGTGGAGTTACTCATTTGCAATTTCCTACTCGCTGTCTCCTCTCCAGAAACCCAAACCTTTGCTGTTATGAGMTGCTCACTGCTCATACACGACAGTGCCTGATGAGCTGCTGCTGTTTGAGTGTTGGACACTGCAGGAACCTGGAGGGGTGAGGAGAGGCATCGTATCAGCACTGTCCACGTCACAGTCACTGAAAGGGAAATCTTCTGTCAGGGCTGAGCATTTCAGGGGCTKCCAGTAATGAATGAAGGAAATTAAAGGCTCTGGGGAGGCTTATAAGCTATGAATCACTGAATCCTCTCATTCTGTTGTTACCATTGACAGGTCTTTTTTCATAAAATAAAACCCATTAAAGCATTCTTAGTCATTTTTGGTGACTCAAAGGCTTAGACTTTCTTTGAACTCTCAGTCTAAGAGGGACTTGTGCTTGTTTTTAGCCAAACCCATTTTTGCATGAGTTTATTCTTGTGTATGCCCAGATCCCATGTTTATACCAGTGCACATCCTTTCTTTTTTGAGTGTCTTGCTGCAAGAGGCACTCTCATGGTTACACTGGGAGCYATCAAATCTGCATTTCCCTGAGCTTTCTCACTTGCTGGTACTGCCAACACATTCACTGTGCCCTTTTCTTCCATCAGATTCCTTGAGACCTCTCAAGTTCTTGTGGGGTTGCCACACTGAGGGCTGCATGTGTTATATTTATTTGCGTGTAGCAGAGAAGGAAGATGGAACTGGCATTTTTAATTTTTTTTTTCTTTTGTTTTTTTTTATCTGGATGCCTTCTATCAAAGAGTGAGACAAAACCTTTTTCTCACATTTTGCTAGTTCCAGGGTCATCTCAAAGTGATGGGTGCTCCACATGAAATAAATGCACTATGTCAGCTCTAACATCTCCCTGCCAAAAAAATCACAACTCTCACTGAAACTTTTATGGTCACTGTGACAGTGGAACAACATGAYTGAGCAGAGGATGCTGTTGTGCAATTTTCCTATTGTGAAGCTGATAAAGTGCCCCTTTATGGCCAACAGGGAGAGAGCTGTGGTGAAAATCCCAGGGAGGTGAAGGTGTAGGGTGCACATCAGGGCTGTAGGGAGCTGGGGGAGAGACTTTGATGATAAGTATGAAGAGATGGAGCTCCATTTCTTCTCCTGTGGACTGGCTTGCTGCATGTTCACTGCTTTTGTAGTTTGTTTTTGTGGTGGTTTTGAGGATTTTGAAGTTTAGCGATTCATTTTGGCAAGACTTAAAATTTTCGTTTCTCTATATTCTAAAAAAAAAAAAAAAAAAAGAATGTGAAGCTGTAGTTGGCGATTTGGGAGCTCAATTTCTATGTTTAGTGGGATTTAATTTTCTGATTCTTCTTTGTTTTGTAATATATAGCCTGAACAATCAAATCCGTCCTGCGTTCCACTTGGTTGTGCACCACTTAACTGCTTGGTGCTAGCAGAATATATCCTAATTTAGTTGAATTGTTGTTACTTGTATGCCATTTTAAGCAGCAGTGATTGCCACTCATTATCACTAACTGAAAACTATTGCCTTTAGAAAGATCCCAATAAGGAGGACATCCCAGTTAAGTAGAATGTGTTGTGCTAAGAAACTTSGTTACAAGAAAAGATGTYACAGTCGCATTTTGTAATATAATTYYATTATCTTGTCTTCCTGTAGCATCTGCTCTGGTGTCTCACAGAGGTGCTCTCTGCTTTGGATGATTTAGTTAGGCCCTCATTTCCAAAAATTTTAAGTATATTACTCATTTGACCTTCTACTGGTTTTTCCAGGAGACAAAGGGTCATGTCCKGTGGTTCAAATGCATAACTAGAGGCCTTATGGTATTTTCCTGGTTTTCTCTGACACTCCTTATTTCACCTTGAATTAAGCKCTTCTGTGCTTTACTTTCACTTTCTCTATGTATTCAACATGAATATTWCCTTACCTGCAGTGTGGAGGTGAAGCACAGAGCTCGGTGATGCCAATTTTTGTCTTTGGTCTTTTGATTCCTGCTCCACCCTTCCTGCTTTGGTTTGCTCTGCCTGCTGTAAGACTCCACTTCTGGAAAYTTGATCTCACCACCTTGCTTTCCCAAGTGCATTTTCTCCATGCAAAGCCCATCCCTGTTATTTAACCGGGTTGGAATGTGTGGAAAGAAGACACTTTGTGCTTCTTGCCTTGATTGCTTTCCAGGTCTCCCGTTRGATGGAAACAGTGGCTGAAATGATGAGATTTAAAGTTTTCCYCGTGGTCTCATTTCTGTGAGAAGCCAAGGTGTGTTCCATTGCTTTGYCCATCAGGGGGACAGCAGTGACAGTGCAGTTGTTTCAAACAAGGGAGACTTTAGGGTTTCTTTCCAAGGCTGAGCTTAGACCAGAGTTTGTTACATCCACCAACTTTTGCACCTCGGTTGGGATGCTGAGCTCAGGGTGCTGCTGATCCCCTCTCATTCCTCAAAATCTGCTGAGTTCCTGGATGCCATCCTTAGTGTGGGGTCCAGGAGGGTTTTTCTGCCTGTTGGAACACCAACCATGTGGGGTTTACACCTACTCAAGTGTTTTGCTGTTGCAAAGGCACCTGGCAATCCTTTTGACCCTTTTATTTTTTTTCCCATAGGTGTTTATGTTGTAGATCTCAAGAATGCTCTCTCTGGTGCTGGAAAGTATTTTAGTACCTGAGCTTGTGGAAGAAAAAGAGTTTTTGGTTTTTTTTTTTATTATTGGATGTTTTGTGAGCTCTTGAACTTCACGTGATTATTTATGAGAGCAGGACTCAAAGGCTTACTAGTCACGTGTTCCCATGTAAAAAAAAATTAAAATTACAATGATTGAGGGGATTTTCTAATCCCCTGTGTAAGTTTGGCATTTACTTATGCAATGTAATATCCAACACCACATTTTGGGGACAGCTCAGGGTTATCTACCATTTCCAGGCTCATTTTGTATAACAATTCTATCTGTCCTGCACACTTAAATGCTATAAACTCTTAGTAGGATCCACCTATTTCTTGTAGTGTGAGTATAAACTCTTTTCCACATATATGCATTTACTTAAGRTGTAATAGATAAAGAGGGAGGTCAAATTATTTTAATTATTTTCTCTTGGAAGTACGAACAATTAAACAAAAATTACAAGAGAGCAKCAAAGCATTCACACTTCTATTCAGATTGTAAATTGGTACAAAGAAGTCTTGTACAAAAAACTCTTTCCAAAGGAATGAAAGGTTAAATGTGAAAAAAGTATTTTTTTGTGTTTACAGTGTTTATATTTTTAGTCAAGTGAACACATTTCTGTTAGGTTTCTTCTGGATTCTTCAGCCATGGATCAGTTTGAATCACATTGTCCAGTGGGCATTTTTATTAATTTAATGTCATTGGAAATTTGTTTTGTTTAGAACATGGGATTTGAATACTAAAGGAGAGGAGGCAAAGAATTTGAAATGTGGATGGGTATTGCCARCCCATGAATATCAGCAGTACAGACTTCTCCTTGCTTGCCTTGTTCTGTGGGGAAACTGGAMGAGTTATCACCCAGTCTCTGGATGAATTTGCATGAAAGTTTAAAATATAAGTTTGGGCACCTTCACTTTGTCATTTTGTGCAATACTTTTTTGGTTTGGGATTTCTAAATCCTTAGGGACTGAGCTCTGGCTTGTGCTTTAGCTGAGCCCAGAARGCAGGAAAATGTGAAATGTATTAATTGTTCATCAGATTTTCTCTATGATGTTGTTTTCCCACTAGAGATTTGGGGGAGAGCTTATCGTTGTGATTTATTTTTTTCYTTTTTTCATCCTGCTGATTTTAAAATGTACACATTTCTCTCCAGCCAGAAAAGAAAGGGGGGAAACGTCCTGGTTTTCAGGTCTTTGGAAACCTGAGGTCCTCACCTGTTTCTCAAGTTGGACACAATAAGACTGAAAAAGCAAGTGAATAATAACCAATTGGCAGAGAATTAAAATAAGGAAGTTGAACAGCTGCCAAACCAGTGAAAGCTGATGGTGGCTTTTTCGATGTTTCTATCTATTAAAAAGATATTTATAATCACAAAGTGTTTATCTTTTCYCCCTCCCCTTCAATTTGGCATTCTTTTCTCTCCTCTTCCCTGCTGTAGCTTTTCATCAGAAAATTTGAACCTTACATCAAACACTGATACAAAGAGAGTGGGTTTTTCTTTTAAAAAAACAGTTTATTTGCTTTAATATTTTGGGGGGAAACTGTTGAAGCTAGGAGATTGGCAGAGTTGCATGCCCAAGCCATAAAATTCCTTTTTTCCATATTTGTGAAAACCAGATTTGATCCAGCAAAATTATGAGTTACAAACAAATCTTCCATCACCCCGCTGGTCACTTGCTGTGGTCAATTATAGTTTTGAAGCTGATAYAAGTATCAGATGTTTGGCTATTGTGTGTCTTTGCTAATCTCCAACCCAAGTGAAACCCTTTGGCATGAAACATCCTATAATTTGTTACGTTTTCTAACAATAGCACATTTTGCATTTTTTTTTGTGCTTTTCTATCCAAGAACCTAAGAATATGCTCCCCTCACTAAAAACCAGAGTAATTAATCATCAGAGCTGTTTGTAAGGAAAAGGCCTGGCTGTGGGAACAGTCATAGACAAAGTAGAGAATAAAATATTTATATCCCACTRCATAAATCACTTGGAGAACTATCTTTTGTCCTTAATTATAATTTTAAGCTATTTGAATTTTATTTGTAAAGTTATTATAAAACAGTATTTTTTTCAACATTTAAGGTGTGTTTTTGCACARAAATTATCCATTTCTTTTTTTAAAGATGCCATAAAGCTGTTTGTGCTCAATTTCTTGTTGTCTCTTAGAATATTAGATCATTCTTMCATCTGTTTTCTGCAGGGAAGACTCTTCCAATTTTGTCTTAATTTCTATCCATTAAAATGATAAAGAAGAATCTAAAAAAAAAATGAGAGAAGGTACTTACCACAACATGCAGGCAAGCCTGCATTTKAAATGCAGGTGTTGTACTTCCCAAGCTCTGTACATCCCCAGAATATAAATGTTGATCAGTGCACCAAGTGTTTATGAGAGTCAGGCACTGAGTGATGGCAGGAGAATTTGAAGAGCTTGTTTGATAAGCTTTTTGTCCTTTTTCATCCCTTCCCTCTCAGCTTTGAATTCTTCCCTCCCTCTTGCTGTGTCTGGTGTCCTGCTCTTTCTCTCCAGGGCATTTCCCTGTGAGTTGTGTTACTCTCTGACCTTTTACTCATTCATGGGGTTGTTGAAGCCTGGACCATAGCCAGGGCAGGGAATTCCATCTGTTCTGCTCCTCTATCTCTGAACAGGCTATTTGGGATTTTGTTCTGGTGCCACTGCTTCGTGCAGAGGATGATCCTCGTGTAGGTTGCTGTCTCATGGCCATGGTGGTCTTGGTTTTCCCGGTGTTTTCTCTGCTTTTTCCTTTGGAATGGGCTCATTGAACCTGTGTCACCTCTCTCCTCCCAGGGTGAATGTTTTTAAGCTTTGTGCTACAAGCAGAACTTGTGGACTGAATTGGTTGCAGGGAGGAGATGGATGTGAGGAGGGGAATTCAAGGCATTTGAGAAGCATCTCCTTCCATGTGCATTTCCTSCTCTTTCAGTGCACCAAAGCTGTGCCATTTGTGGGGTTATTTCATGACTGAGACAGATTCAGGTGGCCATTCTGTCCTGGACCTTCAATGTTGCATCTRTTGGCAATTTTTGGTCAGTAGAGTTAGGTGTCATATATTTATTGAGCTGGGAAACYAAGCAAGTTCTTGCCTTAAAGAAAAACACTTAATATGTACCTCTTCCTTAATGTGACTTGCAAAGTCTCCTTGACCTGTATTTATTCTCTGTATTTAAAGGATGGAATTGTAAAAACTAATGGAAAAAAAAACCCCACATTTCCTACTCTGGCTTCTTTTCAAATGTAACATGTGGAGATAAGATGACATTTAATTATCATAAAGAGGTGATTCCTTACAATTCCACTGCCTCCAGTGGGTCTGTGTATGTCCCAGAGGGGTTGGGAAGGTGATGCTGTGAAAAGCTCTCCGAGCTGAACCAATGCAGCTCTTGCCCAAGGACAGAAATGCAATTTTTGCTCYTGTAAATAAGTTCTCATTGTTAGCATGACAATGATTTTGGCAAATAAATACATGCCCTCTATCTATTCCTGAGGGTTTAGATGTCATGGCAGAAAGTGTTTTTTGTGCCTGAATGAATGTGTATGTAAATCATTTTATGTYAGTAGCTTTACTTTTGCCCTGCACCGTAAAAATTCACTGCTCTAAGGGCTTCTGCATAATTGGCTTTTGAAGCCCAAGTAGTTCGATTGCCAGGAGCTGTATTTACAAAAGRAATTCCATCAGCCATCAATGACACTTCTAGCATCTTGATGCTGTCCCTTATTTTGGCAATTGACAGTGGAATCCCCTTGCAGGAAAATGCTGTAAATGTGKTTTCTGTCTCAGTTGTAATTTTAAAGCCAATCTTTAGGAATTCTGACATAGCACTAGGTACCATTTTCTAATAWCTTTGTATAGATTTGGAGTAGTTTCTTGGAGGCTTCTTTGGAACCTTCTTGAACTCCTCCTTGAGCAATTCCCCTGTTTTTTGTAAGAATTATCTTGAGGTGACATCGTAATCAGCTTGATGATATTCAGAARAGCTAACAGGGGCCACTTATGCCTGAGTCATCTTTGACATTGTGTTACAGAAGYTGGTTGTCTTTGAGCTCTGCCACACAGGCTGAGTCTGGGAATGTCCCCAAAACAATGTGGTGGTGGCAGCAAAGTTACCATAATGTCAGAAATGACATTGGATTTCTTTCTTTTTCTCCACTCTAGGTGTTCTCTGCCTGCCTGACAGTTTGAACCTTCACAAGGACCAGCAAAGGTCCAACAAGCCYGGGGAGGTGCAGATGTTCAGCCAGTCAGAGCTGAGGACCATCGAGCAGTCTCTGCTGGCCACACGTGTGGGGAGCATTGCTGAACTCAGTAAGTACAAGGCTGTTGAAAATATTTGCATTTCTTTCCTCAAAGTAAAGCAAAGCTTAGTGCACTGCCTGGTTCTGCTGAGGGTTTGCTTTTGGCACAAATTAATGGTAAGAGGCAAAGGCTGTATGCATCCTTTTGTGACATGGAGATAAAGTTACCAGAAGCACTTTTTTWAAATTTCTTTTTTTCTTATGAGAGAMGTGTTCCAATCACATGTTTGTGGTCCAGTGTGGGAAAACAGAAACATTCAGACAAAAAAACTGGGGTCTTTTTCTAAGGTTTGTCGGAAAAACTGTTAAGGATTCTTTTCCTGAAGTCTATTACAATTTTTTTTTGGGAGAAGATAATACTCAAATCCATGAATATATAGGCTAACCAAACTATTGCTATTCTTGCTAAAGAATTGTATGTTACCAGCATCATAAAGAACATGTATAGGATTTCTTGTTCATTTTTTGGCAATTTCTCTGGCAATGGAGTCTCCTCTATAGCCCCATTATACCATCATGGCTCAGTTTCCTCCTGTTGATGAGCCACGTGGATGCACCATGGATRTTTGTCTACAAGACACAAGATGAATTTCTCTTCTCAGTTTGCTAATTTTAATTTGCTCTGGTGCAGCATCAACAAGCCAAGAGCTTTAGTGTGAAGTGTTGTTCTCTGGAATCAGGTGTTTGGTGTTATTCAAACCAAGTAATTTATGCTCATTTATTTCATGAAACACACAACAGTACTGTCTGTGTGCCAACTAAATTATGCATGATACRGCTCTCTTTCTCATAGTACATATGGTTGGGGTTTAATAAATAATTTGTGAGTATTTCAGGGTGGGTGGGTTTTTTATTCTGGATTTTTCTTGGACCTTTGTATTCCACCCAAAAAGCCAGACTTCTGTAAAACCCATTTTACAGTTTGACCTGTATTATCTTTAAGTGTCCTGCCTTAGATTCAAATGCTTGGTTGGTAGAGTTTGCTTTCTGTGCATTTGTTGGCTGCAAATAGAGGCAAACCACTCTTTGGGGTGATTTCTCCAGTGGGAAGAACAGAGAGCATCAGTGGGAGTTGGGATGCAGCTGTCGGAGAGGYTGGCACATCCAGCAGGCTGGTAGCCCTCCAAAAAGCCCTGTGGCCAGCTTGAGGGATCCTCCCTGGCCTCTGCAAGCAGATGCTTGTCAGGGAAACAGAGGGAGGAGCAGAACTGGCAAAGCTTGCAAGGCTTGATTGGCTCAGTGGGGCAGAAATCGCTGCTGTGGAGCAGAAGAGTTCAAAACTGAGCTATGGAACACGGAGGGAGTGCTGCATGTTGGTGGGCAAAAACCTCTGAGTTTGGAAGGAAAATGGAGCAGTGAGGGGATGGATGCAAGGAGGTTTTTGCTGTTTGTTCAGTGCTTGTGTTGGTGACTCTGGCATCAGCAGTGGCTGTGAGCCAGAGGTTATGGCAAAGGAGGGAGCGAGGGGAGAAATGCAGAGCAGTGGGGGAACACCTCGGCATCATAAAGGCATGGAGGGAGTAGGARAAAGATGATTTATTGTTGCCCTGGTGGTGTGAGTGGGATGGACACTGTGGAGAAGAAAGGCTGTGGAGAAAGTGAGATACGAGGGAAGGATTAGATAGGGAAAAGCAGCTGCTTTTGTGGAGGTGAATAAAGGTGATGAGGGAAACCCTCTGGAGAGGAGGGAATGAAGAGGATCGTGCTTGTGAAGAGGATCATGAGGAGGAGGAGATGGCAACCAGAAGGGAATGATGAGGGCAGAAGCTTGGCCTATGGACCCACAGAGCAGGCAGTCCCCAGGCTGGGCTGTCCTGTCAGCCTCCAGTACCCCAGTGTTGCCTTGATAACAGTTTTTAATAATGACACGGACACGGTTAAGAGATAAAAAGGGTTTTGCCTCGGTATTTGGGATCCCAGGTGCACAACCTGATGGCAGAATGCACACCCGTGTACAGCACGGGTACAAGCTTTATAGATTTCAGGAATTAGCATATCTATCTAGGATTCTCCAATAAGAAACTTCACAAATGCAGTGATGTCCCCCTATTCTAATGAATCCCCCCCGAGATGAGGCCAGAGCCCAGTTTACACAAGATATTCCAGAGAGGCTTCACCCAAGGCTGGAGCCTCAGGTGGAAATAACACAGGGCACACTGAGCCCTTCCTGAGGATGTTTGGTCTCTCTGCCCAGCAGAACCCCAAAACTCAGCTGGAATATCAGGCTCTAGGAATTRCAAGCATGCAGGGTTAAGGGGTACAMGGGATACRYAAAGGGTACAGAAAACATATAAAGGGTATAAAGTATATAAAAGGTGCATAAAAAGGAAAGGCAAAAATCATCAGGCATCACCAGGAGCCAGGACTTCATTTCTGTTCTCTTCAAAAGAGCACAAAAAACAAGGGTGCACAGACTGATCTTGCAATAAAGCAATTTAATTTTATCTCAGGAAAGAAAACTATTTTTAAAAAGCAATTCTAGTTGAATGAGATTTCCTATAGTTTATTGGCATGAATAATTAAAGTATTGTAAGTAYGCAGAATAACCAGAATTAACAAATATCTGCATGCAGAGGAAAGGCTTCCCCTGCTCTCAGCTCTATCCTTGCTTGGAGCAGTGTGACCAGCTGCTGAGCTGCTGGAGGCTTGGACACCAGGCAATCAAATCCATCCCCTGCAAAACAACAGCTTGCAAACGAGGCCTGTATTCTGCCCAGCACCTGGATTTCAGTGCATGTCTAAATTGCTTTCCAGTCTSTCCCAGGGGAAGAAGAGATTCAGGAGGTGAAAAGCCCTGTGTTGTGTAGTATCTCCTCATTGCCCTACCCACCATGGCCCTCCTGTGTCTGCACCATTTGTATTTTCATGTATTCTGTAAAAAGACACCTAATTCTGCATCACAATTATGGCAGTAATGCAGGATTCCAAGGCAAAGGCTTAAAAAATTAATGTGAAACCTTGTTCATTAAAATATAATGAACATGGCAGAARGTTAAGGAACAACAATAAATCTGGCCTATGTTATATTGGCATTTAGTATTCGGGAGCTGTAATTGCCTACTACAGTGTGTTTTAAAATAATGTAATTTCATTTGAAATGCTTATTATATAGAGAACATTGGGAAGAACTGAAGCACAGCAAAAATAATAGGATTTTAAACAGTAGCCTGATAGTATTTCACTATTGAGTCTTAGAGAAAATATTTCACAGGATTCTTTTTTAATTCCCTCCCCCACCCCCCCATTTTTTTAATTGAAGTTTCCTGTATTTCTAGGCCAGGCCTAGAGAAAGGGGAATAGATCTGCTTGGTTTTTTTTTTTCCTGAAAGTTTTTGGGGATTCTCCAAGATTTCTAGTTCTTCTCTTTCATTTCTTCCCCTTTCAGATGGRGAAAAATAATTAGCCTGAACAGAAAAAGACAGGATCATTAGGGAGAGCTTTGACTGTGGAGAGATCCCATGATAATCAGTTTTGACCTTTGAATATTTTTCTTTATATGCTTGTTTGCAGTCCACAAACATTTATGTTACATTTGACTGCATAACACTACAAGACACCTATTTATCATCCATCTAGAAATGCTGCTGCTGGCTTGGAGAATAAATGTAGAAAGAATGAGGCTCATGATTGAAGGTCAATGCTGTTTTGCTGGGTGAAGGAGGACCTTATTTCTCTTTTGTGTGTGCATGTAGGTGGTGGGAAGGAAGAGCAGAGCCTTAAGGTGCACTGAGCACCAATCCTGGCACCGAGAAATACTCCTCCCTCACTGCTTTGGGGTAAAGACTGTCAGGTGTTAGTGTGAGACCTGGGACAACCACCCTGTGCTGAGTTTTAGAAGGCTCTGTCTGAAGCAGCTCAGAGAGATAAACCATGGCTTAGGATGTCATCCAAAGTGCGTCCTCAAATACTTCTTCAGGWTAGAGCAAAAAGCTGTTTGGGGCTTGTTTTGGGTGCAAAGATGGCCACTTGGCTGTGGCTTTCCTGGGTGAGAAGTTTGCCACCCGGAATTGTGTAAACCACAGTGACTGGTGGTGGTATCACTCTGAGTGTTAACCACAATGAATAATCATTTCTGTTTTATACTGTGATAATCTGAAGATGTGGCTTAACACCACTGATATCAGAGGGTTTTTACTTTTGAATGGTGTTTAACTTAGGGCAGTCCCCAGATGTGATTTTCAGGCTGGTATTTCCTCCCTGTCACCACTTCAATCTCAGAAAGGTTTTCCTTTTTGCCATTGGGAAAATGCCACCCTTCATCCTCTCTTTGTATTCCACATCCTTTCTTTACATCCACAGTGCTGAATGTATATATTTCCAAAATAACAGCCTCCCCATGGATTTTGGCACCCTTTTAGGGATGAAAGAAAGGGTTACTGCTCAAGTGTAAATAGAAATATGATTGCACATACTGATACTGTTTTTCATTTCTTCTCGAAGCCCCAGCTGAGGAGATGATGAAAGTCAGCATCCCCTCCCTTGCCTTTTCATCTAGTCTCAATCTTCTGCAGCCAACAGGAAGGAGCACTGCAGGAGCTGTACGAATTTATTCATGTGCTCTAAATAAGAGGTTAAACCTAGGCTTGGAAGCAAATGCCAGGGTAAAGGTGCAGAGCTGTCCTGAGTGCTCTGCTAATTTGCTGCCAGAACAAAAGATGTCAAAGATGTTTGTCAGATGTCCTGCTCAGACTAAGCAGCACYAGTATTCCCTGGGAAGGGTTTGGTTGGTGGAGTGCAGTGCTGAGCTAGGCAGAGGTACCAGCCAAAACCTGCAGCAAAGGGTTTGGCCATACACTGACAGTCTGTGCATCCCCTCTCCAGATGCAGTGATGCTTTTCCCACTTTTCAAGGGCTTTCCCCATGATTATGGCACAGCATCTCTCCCTTGCCYACTTTCTGGGTGTCCAGCTTGCAGTTCCTCCTTGCTGATATCCAGTCTGTGTGTMAAAGGTTGATACAGAAATTGTTGAGATGCTCTTCAGCAGAGAAATGCTCCCCAGCAGAGAATAAAATACAGATGAATGTGGTGCTGGAATGCCAGGTATTTTCTTGCCTCTGGTTGCAGGTTTCCCTTGCTGCTCCCTCATTCTCCTCACTGCCCTCTCTGAGGGATGGACCACAACCTCCACTGACTGTCTGTGTCTGTGCCCAGCRAGGGTTGTAGGATACTGAACAGTCCCAAGCAACTTCTTGCTTTTCTTCTCTTTTCCCTGAGACACACACTGTCATAAATTATAAAACAATACACTTRTTTATCAGTTGAAATGAAGCGTGAGGGAGGAGAATCTGAAAATGCCAGGTTGCACCAYACTCAGGCTTTATCTGCCCTGTTGAGCAGGGGGTGGATTTCTTTCTTGGGCAGTTTGTCTTGGGGCTTGTCTGGGTCCTCAGTGCCTCTTTAGGGGCTCCGTGGGTGAGACTCAGCCACCTTTGGCTTTCTTGGGGACAAGCCCAGGGTGGTTTTGTTTTCCAGGGCTTCTCCCTCCCGTGTTTAGGGCCACTCAGGGTTTGATGGTTGGAGGCAAAAGGCATTGCTGTGGTGGGTGGTGAGTGCTGGAGTTCCAATCCTTTATACAGCATTGGCTCACAACTCCCCCATTTGAGGTGCAGCCTCCTGTTCCCTCTGAACCCCTGCATCACATCACAACACATTCAGGATTCAAATGGCATTTTCCTTTCCTTGCAGTCCTCCTTGTCTGTGCTGTGCAGAGCACAGGCAATTGGTCAGGTCAGGGTGAGCACTCTGCTCAGCCAGGGGTGCTCTTAAATTCCTTTTGAGGACATGGGTCTGAGTCAGGCCAAAGAAAATCCAGAAACAGTTCTCCATAAAGCAGCAGTGTCCTGCAGACAGAAGGCTCAGCACATGAATAGCTCCTCCRAGTCAAAGCTTGTTTTGTTTGAAGGAGACGTTGCTTTAGGGGAATCAGACACAAACATCACGCTTGCCACGTTGGATTGGAGATTCTAAACGTGTAAGTGTTGTTACAATAGGTATGTGAACTTGAGAGGATTTAATTATTATTATTATTGTGGCTTTTTAATGGGATGTATCCAATCCTTAATTTATCAGTCTTCAAAGCCTTTGCAAATGTTAAATTGCATGCAAACACTTACTCTGTAATATAAATAGAAGCTTCTTGTGATGGTGGGCTAAGTGAAGATAAAAAGATTAAATGAACTGTGGGAGGCCACAGGGAAGCCGCTGCCAGGAAATGGGCTGCTTGCATCCTGATCCTGTCTGCTCAGTTCTGAATCTGGGACCACAGTTCCTTCTTTTGCTCTCGTGTGGAAGAGATGAATGGCTTTTAGGACAAGAGAGGATAACCTGTGTAGGAGATAGGGGCACAATGTGGGACAGCAGAGATGGCAGAGCTGAGGAGGTTCCTACAAAGTGGGCTCAGCRCTCAGAATTTGTTGTGCTTTGGATGCCTCACTGACTGTGGGTTATAACCCAAGCACACCCAGAGCCTGAGGCAGCTGGAATAAAACCTGGAATAGACTGTGTGCCAAGAAAAACAAAACTTTTTAATGTTTGARGAGACTTTGTGCTCAGAGCATGCACACAGTGAAATACATTCTGCATGCTTTTTGCTGCACAGCCACCCTATCTCTGTGCACACTCCTTTCCTGCTGTACATGAGTAGTCTTGAGGTAGTGATAGAAAACCTCACAATAAATCATTTGAGGACAGGCTTTGCTTGAGCAGTTTTTGCTCAGCTGACTTTTGAAACGTGGAGATTGAGGCAGAGGAGCATGGAGGAACAGCACAGCAGGAACCATGGGTGYGGGGATGGCTCGAGTGGCTGAGAATGCCCTGGCACAGGAGAGAGCTGAATGCTCATATTTATCCACAGTGATGTGCTGATGGTGTGTACTGGGGTAAACTGCACCAACGTGTCCCTTTGGTGGAGAAAACGGGGAAACAGGAGCTGGAAAGGGAAAGAGACTCAGCTACGGTTTGGGAAGGATACAGAGTGGCTGTGGCTACCAGGTAGCAGTCTGATTAAACAGACTCTGGTTTATTGTCAGGGTTGTAAATCCATGTTTTCAATACAGTCTTCCCAGAGCTGGTTAGAGCAAAACCGTATATCCAAGRCTTTTATAGTGAGGTGTGAAATGAATCTGGGTCAAGAAAATGAGTTTTGCACCTGGCTCACGCGCTTGTAAGGGGGGAATTACTGACCATGACATGAAGTTGGCATCTAGAATGCAGCTCCCTGATGCAAGCTTCTCTTTTCATGGTCTGGAAAGGACACAGAAGGTTGTTTAGGGCTCTGAAAGACAGACACAGTTCTTGTCTATGRCTCTTTGCAGGAGAAAACATTCACCCAAGTAACACACCACTGCAAGTTTGCCCAGAGGTTCATTATTTATCCCCCCCAACTGGCTTGATGCTTCTATCTTTGYGTACATTTTAAACTTTTMCTTCCAAGTTTCACTSTTCAGTGGTCACTTGGGCAGAGCAAGTAAGAGAAAGTGCRTGACTTCTTCTTACCACTGGAAAATTATGTYCTCTTTTTCTCATCACTTGCTTTTGTATAGCTTAAGAAAAAAGCCAAAAGGCTCAGATTTTTATTGAAAACAAACCAACGGRTTTGTTGGTTTGCAGATACCACATKGGAGTCAAGGACAGCTGGAAGGATGRCCAGAGCAGCACTGTCACACTGATGGTGCTGCTGCACAATGCTGGAAATTCTGCTGCTGCTTCACACAGTGCCCCAGGGTGGAAGCTGATGCTGCTCTCTCTTCCCTGGCTTTTGAAGGAAAGACACAGGTCAAAGAGCCGTGTGGCTCATTTTCAGTGTGCAAAGATATCATTGTTGAGTTGTTCTGGTAGTTTCASAGCATCTTTTTTGAACAAGGAAAACATGAGGTAGGTGTCATGAGGATCTGTGCACGCTGTTCAGCTCAGAGTTGTGAGGCAGGTATGCACCCAGCTGAATGGTTTTGGCTCTGGCAGTTTATCTGTCTGAAAGTAGCCCCTAGGCAGGCAGGACAGCATCATCAGGTCTGTTGTGGCAGATCAGAAAATCCCCCAAGAAGCCTCTTAGACATTGGCAGTGGGTATCTCTCTTTTTCTCTCTCTTCCTTAGTTTTTTCCTTCCTTTGCCCCCTCCCATAACAAAACTGGAAACAAATGTGTTATTCTTTAAACATTGGGCTCTAAGATAGTAAAAGCAGTGATAGCTTTTACTTCAGCCAAACACAGTTTAAAAAAAAGCTTCACTGCCCACTTGCATGCTGTGTTCTGTTGTATGTATTCACCCCCACACAGATGGGAGCAGCTTTRCTTTCCCTGTCACATCATATCTTTGGCTTGAAATCAGTGAAGCTGTTCCTTAAATATTCAGTATTGCCCTAAACCAGGCCCATGTCACAACATGTGCATTACATAATTCTTTCAATCTTTAAGTCAAATGTGTGTGGACCTCGCGTTCCCAGCCCGTGCTGAGCTGACAGTGGCTTTAGTCGGGGAAAGGGGGAGATGCTGGCAGCTGCAGAGGGGCTTTCTGGGGTTTTGATGGCTTCTGTGGGCTTTTTTTTTTTTTTTATGTTTGAGGCACAGCATTTCTGCTCTGGGCTGACAATCTCCACTGTGGAGCCACATTCCTGGAGCCAGCCTGGGGCTTGCCACTGCCTTTGCTGCCCTCTGGGAGCCTGTCCTCCAGTTGTGGCTTCCCAGCTTTGGCAACTGAAATGTCCTGAAATGTCCTCCCACTTTGCTGTTCTTTTTCCTTGTGTTTACCCTGCACAWTGTGGTGTTTTCATCTCCCTGGCTGTGCCTGCAGAGCAGTTTGTGCGTTGGCTCACTTGGCTTGTGTTGCATAAATTACGGAAGTTTTCACTGAGTTTAGTTTTGAAACAAAATAAAATTGGCAAAGTCTCYTGGCTGGCAGATCAGATTCCCAGTCTGTTCTTCAGGTGGTGATACAGGGTGAGAATGTGATCAGTGGAAGGCAAGGCAGGGATCTGTGCCAAGCCCTTGGGGTCACGATGCCACAACCGTGAAGGAACCTCATTCATGGAGTTACAAGGTCACTGCAGCTGCTGGGAATTTTATTTTAGATGTTTTCTTTTTGGAAACGATGCACTGAGGAATTTATTGGCCTTTCAGATGTGTTACAGCTGAGATCTATTTTCAGGGCCAAAAAAGAGTCAGCAATAGTCTTGTGAGCACAGCCCTGAAGAGCAGAGGTGGCTGACACTGATGAAGGGATAGCACAGATCATGTCTCTGKGCTTAGCTACAAATTCAAGGTTGCCCTCGTTGTTCTGATACAGCACAACTTTTAGAGCTGCAAGGAGAGCCTGTGTAGTTTGGCTTTCCCAGGTAAGACCTGGGCTGGCTTTGGGATGCCCTGAATGGAATCAAAGAGTCTCAACTCTTGATAGATTCTTAGGAAGGAAATGGAGAAACCAAAGGTGTTAGCAAGGAGCAATAGAAGGAGCAAAACCTGGTATAGGGAGTCAAACTACAAGTATTGATTATTTCAGCTTTGAGTTGACCCAAGGAAATGTTACAATAATTGCTAATATAGGAATTATTTAAAATGTGATGAGAGATAGCATAGCAAAGGCAAAAGAAAGATCTAAGCTTCTAAGAGCTAATCAGTTCTTGGTATAATGTAACTAAATGAGGCTTAAACTTAAAAAGCATTAATTTAGTTTAATGGTATGAATTGTTTTGGGTTTTTTAGGAAGCAGTAGAGAAAATATGAAATAAAAGGATGAACTCCTGGTCATATTTATATGGATTGGAGCTTTGCTTTTCAGCAAGACTTGACTTCCTCCAGCTTTGCATCAGCAGTGATTTTTAGCTGCCTGTCCTGCCCATGTCATTCTTGCTGCTGCTTTACTCCTTATTCACTGTGCAAYTTTCTCAGTCCTGGGTGTGTCACTGAGGTCACATCACCCCAGCATACAGGGAGAAGTGGGATGAAATAATGCTGCTGCCAGAATCTAGGCCAGAATTTCTTCCTAATTATTATTCATCATTCATTACAGAAGTCAGAGGCATTCTCTAGTGCCTTCTGTCTCAATCCACTGCAATAAGACTGGCCATGAGCTTAACTTTAGCCACAGCTTCAGTGCTGAAATGGCTTGGGTCTGAAAAGGCTGAATTCAGTGTGTGTCTCCCTTTTCTATGCCTTTGCTATTATTGTTAAAGCTGGATGTTGCAGCCAGCACTTCTATGCAATTTTTTTGCCTTCTGGAGAAAAATAAAAAGGAGGAATTTACTATCAATAAGGCTGCTAGCAGTTAAATTGGCCTGTGCTAGGTTTTAGGTGCACTTGGCAATGCACATTTGCTGTGACTAGAGAGTCATCTCACAGGCACATCTCTTTCTTCTGCAGACCTGATCCTGCATACTTTCCACATGCATAGTTTCTCTTGGAAATTATGAGCATGCAAGGCTGCAAGATTGGTCCTATCATGACAATTTCCYGGCAGAGGGAAAAGACAGAAGCTATTTTTAAGTGAAAGCTTTGAATCAGAAGAATATTGCAGAGTGAAGCAAAAAATTGTGTCAGAACCCTGAAATCATGGATTCTGCAGTTTCCTCATGCTAGTGTTTTCTTCTGGTTTTAAGGCTACGTTTTTGGAGGACTGGGCTGTGATTTTTAAGTGATTTTCTGTTCTCCTTGGTACACGTTATCACTGCAGCAGCAGCAGCATTTTCTGTGTGAGTCAGGCTGGAGAGAGATGATGTGCAGTGTTCAGAGGGGTGGGACKTTGCAAAAACCTCGAGTTCAGCCATGCACACGGTCAGAGCAATTCTCCTTTAAGTTTGCCCAGAGGTTCATTATTTATCCCCCCCCAACTGGCTTGATGCTCTTACCTTGGTGTACATTTTAAACTTTTCTTCCAAGTTTCACTGTTCAGTGGTCACTCGGGCAGAGCAAGTAAGAGAAAGTGCATGACTTCTTCTTACCACTGGAAAATTATGTCCTCTTTTTCTCATCATTTGCTTTTGTATAGCTTAAGAAAAAGCCAAATGGCTCTTGCTCAGATTTTTATTGAAAACAAACAAACTGATTTGATTCAAGATCATTATTTCCCYCCAAAGCACTCTCAGAGTGATTTGAACATGTGAAAAAAGGCAGTTTAAAACCACAGGGAAACCCCTKCCTTTGACAGAGTGGTCACTAGTCAACAAAAATAAAATTCACTGCCTTGGAGGGAGATGCTTTAATTAATTACTTGCAGTCAGTGTTGGGCTAAGAGACTGCACTGCTGCTTGCCCATATATTTGCCTGTTAATCTCACTGGCTGGCTTTGCTGATCCCAGTCCACATTTTATTGCTGGGTTCCTGTATCTACCCTGTGAGGGAGCGCCCCAGACTAGGTTGGTGCAGGGGGGAAAACATGAARTTTTTCATGCCTCACCTAGACATAAAAATTAATTTTGGTTGCACATTTTTGATATTRTCTTTTAGCATTATTTTTCCTTCACCCACATGCTCATTCACACCCTCCTGCAGCACTTTGTTCATTATTTGACTGACACCTTGTTCCGAGGGGCTGGATTTTACTGTCCCTCTCTGACTGGGAACATGCAGCTTTTGGTGCCACTCTGCACGGTTATTTTTTGGGGCTGTGGGGTTTTGACATCTTCCAAAGGCTGCTAATTGTGATSCTGGCCTTGTGGTGGTGCTGAGATRGGCCAGCCTTGCAGAAAACTCTTCTCCTGCAGGCATTTGTGGGCTTGTCTGCATCCTGGCTATGTCACAYCACACCGTGAAAACCACCAGGAAAAGTTCAGCCTGATGATGACTGTTTGTATGCGTGAGGTTAAATGGAAGCAAAAAACAACCCAGCACATTTTTCAGTTTGGAAACTCAGGAGAGGCGGTTGGGAAGCCTGGATTATTTCACCTGGCTCTTGCTTTTTTGCAGGTGACCTGGTGTCCCGAGCGATGCACCACCTGCAGCCCCTGAATGCCAAGCAGCACGGCAATGGGACACCCATGCACCAAAARCAGGGATCGTTCTACTGGGAACCAGAGGCTCTCTACACCCTCTGCTACTTCATGCACTGCCCACAGATGGAATGGGAAAACCCCAACGTGGAGCCRTCCAAAGTGACGCTGCAGACMGAGAGGTAAGAGCCTTTGCACGGGRWTTAGCGTGGCGTTAATCAATCAGCCTGCTTGGCTAATTAATTGCTCATTACAGCCAGCTCGTGAGCTCTGCGCTTCGGGATYGCCTCTTTGAAATCCGCTCCTCTCTCCCCGAACCAATATATATCAAAAGTGACACCCAGTGGCTGCATACAGCAAATTGGTTCCAGATGTGCACTYGGGAGAGATTTCCTTTTCCTTTCGTTGTTGCTCAGCTATTCTGTGTTTTGGAAAAGAAAATGAGAAGTTCTATTTCTGGCCTAACAGGTTTGGGTTTAAATGTGGTGGATTTTTTTTCCCTTCGTGTTAATAGGGCTCAACAGCTGCGATTGGGGAAGCAGAAAATGAGCAGAGTAGTGCRAAGAAAGGAGAAGTCATTAAAGATGCTGGGCTGCAGGCACACTGAGTAACGGGGCACAGAGGTGACCTCGGGGCTGTCCTGGCCAGGGATGTGACAAATTCCAGCTGTGCTGCTCTTGTCCCTGCTGCAGGGATGGGGCAGGCAGGGGAGGCACAGCTGTATCCCAGTCCTGACTCAGGGTCTGATGCAGGGTGCCGAGCACAGGGGACAGACCGCTGACCAAGAAAAAAAATCCATCTCCTGTCAAAAGCCCAGCAAAACCCACTGGTAACACAAGTGTCCAGCTGTGTGCTGGGGCACGCTGGGCTGTTTCCCTGCCACGCTTCTCACCAGCCCTAAACTTGGCATCTCCAGGGCAGAGATGAATTTTTRGGATGGGTATTGAGGTGATGCAATATTTACATTTACATCCAGAGTATATCTTGCAGTGTATGTGTCAGCCAAGCTCTGATTCCTGCATGTGGGGCTTGGCTATTTTTTCAGTATGAGGTCTACGTCTCAAAAGCAGCATTTCAGGGTCTCATTGTGTGTGTGTTGTTAAATGGTATATAATACGATATCTTAATTGAAATGCTTTTGTGTTAGTTGCAGAAGAGCATACAAGATGAAATCCTGGCATTAATGATGTTACTGGGAATCTTGCCATTTGCCTTTGGATGGCATTTTGTTTCTTTTCAAGTTTGGGTCGCTCTGTGAGCATGGTTATCGCTTTTTGTTCCGTTATTGACAAAGTATGAAAAAAAAACAGAAGGGAAAGAATCCAGAATTTTCTCTYTTTCTCTAAATTATTTTGAATTTCATGATTTGTCATCCAGTCTTGCTATTGTGGAAGGCCTAACTCATGTCCAAGAGTGGTAAGTATACACCAAAAAAAAATTTTAAAAATTGGAAAATGGCATTAGTAATGCCACTGGAATCAGAGGCAACATAGGAGTGAATAATGCTGAGCCTCTGGTTTTGTAAGATTTCTTCAGACTTCGCTGTGCAGAAGTGAAAAGGGCAGGGATCATTAAAAAATAACTTTTGGCATTTGCTCTAATGGCTTTTCCTTTCTCTGAGGTCACTTTAACACGCATCCTCTTCGATAGAGCCCTTGAAATGCCGATTATTCAAAATGATTGTTCTTTGCTTTATTTTGAATAGTCGGTCTGGCAGGACTCCTTCCCTTGGCAGGGCAGCTGAGCGACTGCGGCGTGCGGCGACGGCCGGAGCAAGAACTCGGTGTTATTGCCAGGAGCCTGTGGTCACTGGTGGAAGGAGCAGATCCAGCTCCTGCTGCCTAATCAAACATGTCTGAGTGCTCAGGGCTGAGGAGCAGCCGGGATATTTCCATGGAGCTGAGCTCTGGAGTTTCACCAGCTGGATGGAACCACCCTGCGCTGCTGCGAAGGGAGAACAGGGAGGCTGATTCTCTCTCTCAGTGCTCTGAGCAGCCTCACTGCCCCTGCCCATATTTTGTTTTTYACATGCAGTCATGCTTTGTGGTCTGTGACTTATCTCTGGTGGTTTTGGTTTTGCACGGTGGGGTTTTGTGCGTTGCGAGAAGAAGGGTTTGTTAAACATGATGCTTTAACATKCAAAATATGTGCAAGATTTGTGGCGTAGCTGTGTGCTGTATTCCCTCTCCRGCTGGGGCAATTGCTTTTATTTTGTAAGAAGCCCAGAAGGAAATAAGAAAGTCCAGTCATCTTTCCCCATCCTTGGCCTTTCCAAGTCCCTCSCTGCTGTTGCAGAGAAGCCAGGATGGCGTGGATTTGGCTGCAGGAAGTATTTTCAGAAAATAGGGGCTGTCCTTGGCTCTTTGTAGAGCTAACCTGGCTACTGTCTTGGCCCACTCCTCCCTGACAGTGCAAGCCCAGGGTAGAGAGGGCTGTGGGATGCACACAAAGAACTCTCCCAGCATTTGCAGGGCTTGGTAGCACCATGAGACCATCCCGTTCTTCCCACTGATCTCCACCCCACCTGGATTTTGGCTGTGAACCAGGCTGAGCTACAAAGGCTGTACGTGTCCTTCTGCAGAGGCTGGATGTGGGAGGGAAATCCAGCACAGCAGCATTGCTGTCYGGTTTAGCACTTTCCAGTTCAGAAAGCAGTACTTTCCTCAGAGTCTTGGGGGACACATAAAATGGGAGTTTTACCTTTGAATAAATCCGGCACTTTTCTAGGGAGCATTTCTCTGTGTTTGCTCTTCACGGAGGCAGAGAAATGAGAGTGCACAATGTTTTCAATCATGTTTGTCTTTACAGAAAATAAAAGGGAATAATGATTGTATAGTGAAACTCATGTTGGTGGGGTGGGGGCAGCTTTCATGGGAGGGGGAGGAGTGGAGAGTGGCCAGAATTGCTTAGAAAACCTGAAAAATGTTCTCCACTTCCTAAATGCCAACAAACCCAACCAAAAGATAGTTGTGTGATCCCTTTCCATCCCAAACTCATATTCCTTCAATCTGGCCACTTTGGCAGAKACTCTCTGATTTTTGGCACCAACACAAGCCAGTTCTGCTGACCCTGGATAGCAAGTAGGTGGCTATTTTGGCAGGGATGGAGAGGGTGGACYTCATGGGGTCCCCTTTCCCTATTGCACCTGGATGGGGTGTGCTGGAGCCATTTCTCTTGTTCTGGGTGTTGCCTACAAAAGCAGTGCTCCTCCAGCACTTCCACCTGAAGGCGGCTGTGGATATTTAGGTTTGTTCATCCTTTCCTGGGAATTAAAAAAAAAAAAAAAGAGAAAGAGCTGTAGATGAGGGTACTGTTGTTAAGATTTCTTTCTTGCTTGTTGCTCCTAGCTTAATAAAAAGATCTGTCCYGTGGTTATGTTTCACTTGTCAGCCTCTATAAGGCTTCCAAAATTATTGCAAGTAGTTTCTTAAGCACCGGAAAGTGCAGAATTTGTAGTTGCAGATTTCTGTGATGCGGTTTTTTTTTTTTTTCTTAAGTGGTTCCTTACCCACTTCTATCCACAGCTGTATTGACAAAGTCCTTGTTACTTCCTAACTTGCCATGTTCTCCATTAACAACTCACCGAAGAGCTGTGGCTCAGCCACTCCGGAGTTGATGGATATGTGTCTGGTTTTAACCTTCTTTTCATTTTTTCTTAACTATTATTCCTTGTATGTGGAGCAATCCTTTAGGAAACTCCCATGGGCTGTTSCTGCTTGCTTATTATCTTTCTGCCTGCCTTGCACGCTCACATGGACACACACACAGAAATGTGTGTTCCCTGCACATGCTCACACATGCAAATTGTAGACTGTGGTCTTTCGTAATTGATGGAAAGAGTTTGGGTTATCATCTCAATTTTGTTTCATGCTTCACATAGTTAGTGTAGCTGGCTAATTAATGTGATGCAGCCCCTCTAATGAGAGGGGTGTTCCACTGCTATAAAACAACTTGAACTCTTTCAAAGCATTTTTGTAACTGCTACAGGCATATGTATAGTACACATTATRCCTACAGAAGAATTTCAGGAAGAAGGTAACTAGAAAAAAGTGTCCCTGATTTAAATTATTATGTGGTACAAACTCCATGGGTAAGGCAGTCTCCAGCAAAGACCAGAAGAGAGTGGAAAGGTCAGGAATGCTACTGAAAATCAGGTAAAACACTGGGAATATGGAAATCCTGCAGTGAAACCTGAACAAAGCTGTATGGGCAGAAGGGATTTTACATGCTTGATGTGCCAGTATGCCATAGCCCCATGTAACCTTATCTCTTTTTTTCCACAGTTTGGTTGGAAAGTTCACATAGTAAAGCTGTAGCCTTGCCRAAGTCAAAGTTGAAACCAGGGTTGATTTGACTCAGCACCACTGAAAATAAATCCCAATGCATCCTCACCTAAATCCTCTAGATTTGCATCCTAAATATCAAACTTCTCACTTTTTGAAAATCCCTTCAGCATTGTTATTGGAGCTGTCTGCAGAGTGTGAGATGGCACAGGTCACAAAGAATAGCTGAGGCACTGTTTGTAGCTCGGCCGTTACACGGCATGTTCTTGCTGGGCTGGGTCTGTGTTCCACATCTCATTTATCCAGCTGGGCTTACACTGTCCATGGAATGGCTGTAGGATTTTTTAAATAGAGAAAAGGGCCTGTGAGAGCTGCATGGTATCCAGGCTGTTCTGTGCTGCACTCTGAATGCTCTGTCTCCTCTGGGATTTACRCCATTGCCAGTCATGTCAAATCTGATGTCAAAACTGCCAGTGAAATATTTCCCTGTTGTGGYTGCTGGCTGAGTCATCACTTTGACTCAGTTGTGATTCAAGTCTTGGCCATTGATGYTTTTAATGCAGGAGAGGTAACAGGGACAGCTCATTGCAGCACAGGATGGGGGCACAAACCCCGTGATGCGTAGACAGCCAATGTCCTGGTGCACAAAAGCCTAAGGGAAAACCCTCCTGCTGCCTAGGCTTGTGTGAGATCAGGGAGATTTGATTCTTCAGCCTGAACAAAATGCAGAACTGGCTGCTTTGGGTTGGCCTTAGCTGGGATTCTGAGGTGGCAGTGCARCTGCCCAGCACGGAATAGCTGCACGGACTCACATGGAGCATCAGTTGGTGCTGCTGAGTTTCTGGGAAGGATTGGAACTTGGAACTGGCAGCTTTTTGAAGGCACCAAAAAGTATTTGTTCCTTCCGAAGACAAGTAGCTTATGGTGTAAATATAAATGAGTTTTGCAGCCCAGACACCCATCTGAAATGCGCACTCTACRTTGGAAAAAACATGCTTTTCAGTCTTGCAGTAATGTTAAAAATGGACTAGCAATGCATATATACATTTTCATCATATGTTGAAAGTGAAAACTTGTCAGAGCTTACGATACTTTTMAATTTGTATGTTGGGATTTTCTTTAAAAACCACCCATGAAAACACAAACAAATATAAAGAGCTTTTTAAAATGTTAAAGTTGCTGACTCATATCTGCAAGAAAAATACCTCTCCCTGCCTTTGTCTAGATAAGCTTTTTCTTATTGAAGTACAGCCTTATGCTTCTGAGAAGCACCTTTAACTCTTACTTGATAGCTTTTGTACATTTAAACAGGAGTGACCTCTGTGTACCAATTTGCCTGTGGTTGCCACAGAGGTTGGACTGGAGTGAGAGAAGAAACCCAACACCTACACCAGCAGCTCCCTGCTCTGCAATTGCAGGATCCTGCAAACAGACACCATCCCAAGCAATTGTAGTGATTGAACCAAGTTAAAGCAAGGTCAGGTCTGTTCAGCTGTGTCCACAGCGGGTGAAACTGAGGGAGGGACAACAGCAGGTAGCTGTGGGAATTCACAACCAAATAGGATTAGACCTCAGGAACTTCTCTCCTCCCATTGTTGCTATCAAGCCAGTCGTCTCCTTGAAGTTTGATTTAATATAGGCAGTGAATGAGTGCATGTGCTGGGGCAGGGGCTCCATAGGTGTCTGGAGAAGAGCAGTGTGAAATGCCCTTGGAAATGAAAAGGCTGTTGTGCTGCACTTGAAACCATGTTTGTTTGTTTTTTTTTTTTTTTTTTTTTTTTAATTTTTATTTTTTCCTTGGGGCACTGTGATTGTCTGGGGAATCTCACTGTGATTGTCTGGGGAATCCCATGCAAAAATAATGAAGCATYCTATTGCGTTTTATGGTGCCCATTTCTCACGGTCTTCCACCTGACAATTTCTCCTGTTTGCATATAGGTACATCGCTACCATAACAACAATAACAATAACAGTACTACTRCTGCTGCTAATAATAATGGAAAAGCCTGAGTTATTGCATCTGCATGACAGGACTTTTAATATCTGTGTGCCAGCAAGTGAAGGAGGGGAGGATGGGCAGGCCAGGAAGGCTGATGGGTGGTTCTGGAGGGATTGTCCCTTGTGGGGCAGTGCCAGCAGGGTGTCACCTGCAGATGGCTTCAAGGCACAGGAGCCTGTGGGTCCAAAAATAGATGTGAGAGGAGTGCTGGGCTACAGGAGAAAATGGGGAGGGACGATGTGTGGGACCAGAGGATGGSAGGGTTGGTGGGGCACTCCGAATGGCCTTTTCTGATGAAGCAGCAGAAAGCATTGGCCACGAGGAGCCGGCTCCCCCTTGCCAAGGCCACGGGGACAGGGCCCAAGGAAGGGTCCAACCATTTGGGGATCTGCTTCTTGTTGGTCTCCCCCAGCCCACCCCCACCCTYCCAGCTCTGGTGCATGGGATGGGAGTTACTCTGAGCAGAGACCTCTCCCTGCATCCTCATCTGGCATGTTTTTCCATTTAGATGTCAGCTCAGTCTGTGCCAAAAACCATCTGGGTTTTTGTTTGTTTCTTTCTTTTTATTACTGAAGTCCATACTTAACTTTAAACTGCAGGGAATTAGAGGATGGAAGCGAGCATTTGAAGCACAGAGAAGGGCTGGAGGAGGAGGTCAGAGCACTCACTCACCTGCAGCCCAAATAAAGCATTTGTGCAGCAGTTGAGCTGCTCGTGTTTTCCCACATYCTCCAGGCAGAATCAATCCCAGCACATTCCCACCATGGTTAGGTTACTTTAATTAAGGCATGTGCTTCCAAAGCATGTAAYCAGGTGACTTATCTGCTCTGTGTCTGCTCTGGAACACAAAATAACCGAATTCTCCTGGTTGGTACCTGCTTTTGTACCAGAGATAAATCAGTGTATATGCCAGCAATGTGATGCATTTGTCTAACCCATTTTCACACAGTGCTATTTGAAAAGTGAAATATTTCTTGCTGATGTCACATTGYCTTGTGGATTATCACACCCTTATAACTCTGCGTTCCTCTTTCCTCTTTGGCACTCAAGCTGTATTTAAAAGAAAAAACCCCAACCCTTCATATGGTGCACAGATTCTTGAAGGGTATTTTTAACCTATTGCACTCAGCCATATTTGGTTCTCTTCTCAAAATATAAATTTCCTGACATGCTGAGATATGCAGTGATGATTTTTTTTTTTCCTTGGAAAAAGTAATGTAGTATATTGTGAGAAAACTCCATAGCCTCATCTAGGGACTGAAATTGGACCTCATAGAAAATTTCCCTGCTTCTGCAAGATACTGAKTCTCCTCCCTCTTGGGATTTATTGCACCAAATAGCCATGCTTGTTTCTATTTCTCTGTTGAAATTTGCAAGACTGGAGGAAAAAAAAAAAAGGACAGTTTTATAGTGTAATTATCTAAGTTCCTGTATATATTTTTATTTGCTCTGCTCCTTACTATGGTGGGGCACATTTTGTGCTGGATGAGTTTCTGACTCACACAAGAGGAGGAAGAAGTGTGAACCTCCGAGTCCCCTGTTCAGCTACAGCTCTCTGCTGCTTTTTTGTTTGCCCAGCAGATGCTACACGAGGGCCCTGCACAAGCCTGTCTTCATTTCTCTGATCCAAACTGTGTTCGCTCATGCAAAACCTTGAATTGAGTTTTCCTTTAATTGTATTCCTCGAACCGAGTTATGTCTGTAACTACATGCAGTTTTACACTTCCAGTGTGGTTTGCAGCTCCCTTTCTGCTGTTTGCTCAGCRAGAATTGAAACAACTCCCACTCATCACTTGTCCCCAGCTGCTTAATGCTACAAAAAGGTCCTTTCTGCTCTGAAGATGACCTGGGGAGCTGTCACCTCCCAGGACCAGAAACATCCCTKCTTCTCCCCTTTTCCTCCTCTGACTCCCACTACCCCCATGACAAATGAGCTGGGTTAGGAAATTSTTTCTAAAAAACCATTTAGAAATCAAAAACATTTCTAAAAAACATTTAGAAATGAAAAACAAATTCAGCCAGGTCTGGAGGTGTTTGCATAGAATAATGATGAAAGTGGCAACTCAGCCAAAGATGTCATATTTCAAAAGGAAGTTGTTCATTTAAGTGCCTGTGAGATTTGGGAACCCAAATAGTGTCCTAGAGAGGGTTAGTGGCCTCAGGGCTTCTCTGTCCTTTGGCACTTCTGAAGTATCTCATCGCTCCTCAAGAATATTAATATCAGAGCTGTGTAAAGCCAAGTCCTCAGAAAGGGAAATAAATACATAAAGAGCTATAAATAGGAAAAGGATATTCCAGAATCAACATCTTCTTAAATAATTTTTCTCAGGGTAGATCCTTTTGAGGTAAAGTTGTATATTTAAAATGTAAAATATTTGCCTACTCTGCACCTTATGCAAACTTTTTTTTTTTCTTTTTTTCCCATGAAAAGGGACTGCAGACGGTAAGGCAAGCACAGTGACCTTCAAGGTGTTCAGCTGCAGTTATTTTAGTAGTTTTATCTCCAAAACAGGACTTGAAGCTATGTTTTTTACTTATGGCTTGGCATCTTTGTCTTGGTTCCCAAATAAATCTTAGCGGAGATGGAGCGAACTGTGTGCTGCACTCTTCATCCATGGCTTGGRCAGCCCTTGTGGGGCCATGGGGCTGTCCAGGTACTGTGGAGGGATGGACCAGTCTTTGTGGCCAGACTTTGTGGGGGTGTAGCCCCCAATCCCACCATTCACTTCTGGAGGCACTTTGGTATGTTTTTGCTGAGTTTTTGAAGCAGAACAGCTGGCACCCGAAGCAGTTTGATGGTGCGAGGAGTGAAACCAAGCTCATCGCTCAGAGATGAGCTGAGTGCCCCACTTTCGGTGCTCATTGCATCGGCAGGAGATGCTGGAGATTTTCCGGGGCATCATCCCCTCTCCACTCTTGGTTTCTCAGTTTTGGCACATCCCCTATCTCAGCCCAGGTCCGTTCTCCCGTCCCCGCTGCAAACAGGGGAGCGACCCCAAAGCAGGACACGCTCCTGTGCCAGACCCCGTGAAGGGCGGGAGAAGGGCTTCCCTCACCAACAAACACTCTCAGGGCTATCTGAGAGTGAGATTTATGAGACATCTTGATTTAGACCCGTTTGAAAATTGCTGAGCCGGTTTGCTCTTCCTTTTTCCTCGCTGCCATCTGTCTGTGTATCCATTTATACCCTCACACACCTCACGCACCCTCACGCACCTCACCCTCACGCACCCGCGCCCTGCCCGCTGTCCCCTCTCCCTGTCCCCTGTCCCCTGTGGCTGAGCAGTCCCTGATGGCCGTGTGTGTGCTCCCGCAGGCCGTTCATCGTGCTGCCGCCGCTGATGGAGTGGATCCGGGTGGCGGTGGCTCACGCCGGCCACCGCCGCAGTTTCTCGGTGGACAGCGATGACGTGCGGCAGGCGGCGAGGCTGCTGCTGCCGGGGGTGGACTGCGAGCCGCGCCAGCTCAAGTAAGTGCCCGGCATGGAAGCGGCGGGATGTGGTTGTGTTTGCTGGGAAATTCGGGCATCCTCAGGGCTCTGCTGTTGCCGGGGAGGCGCATGGATGTTGGGCTCTGTGTTGCAAAAAAAAAAAAAAAAAAAATCAGCCGCCGGAATTTGCTCACATCCGCGGATGAGCTGGTTGCGTGGTAATGGGTGCATGGCTATCTCACAGCTGGATCCAGCTCGTAATCTGCTCATCAGAGCTTACACGGTGCTGTGGGGTTTTTTTYCCCCTCTTCTTATTAGATTCTGCTCGCTAATGAGGGGCTGAAACCTTCTGCTAATTGTCTGCTTTGCTGTAAAATACCGAAATGTAATTGGCAGGGCTGCAGGTATTTCTCAGGGCTTTGTTTTCAGCGTTAATGCTTAAAGGGCACATTTAAACTTAGAGGTAAGACTACTTCTTGCAGTAAAATTGTATTTTTCATGCTAATGCCAGTTCAAATTACTTGTAAATGTCAGGCTAGATAATTTGACTTTTTCATGTATCAAATGTGACCTTTTGGTTTTCTAATGAAGTCTTAAAAGTATTTATTGCCRGGATATGCTTTTAGTATCTGTTTTGCCTTATTATTATGTACTTGTATAAAAGTACGTTCTAGGACTGTTCTGGAGTGAAGAATATGTTTGGTTTTGATGTTCATATCAAAAGGCATTCTGAATGTGCCCAAGCAGAAATTATTCACTGCTGTTGCTTCACAAATTTGTACTTAAGCCCCAGTTTTCATCAGTCTGCCTCTCCATCCAGCAGTAGGTGCATTCTTTCCTGTAACTTAGAAAGCAGAGGGTTGATTTACATGATTAGCTGTGACAACCTGCACGGGAGCAGCTGTCTTCTGTTGACACTGGCCTTGACATGCTCTATCACCAGAGTATAMTACTTTACTTCCAGATCTACTACCTAGGCCTTTTATCGTCACAGCTATTAAATRTGTAATTGAAGAAATATGTGGAATTTCAAAAGCCAAATCTTGAGCATTTCAGATTTCGAACCTTGGCTGTAATTGCTTCCCTTCGGTGGGATCAGCTTGTCCCTCGTTTCTACAAGTGCTGCATTCTGTGTCCCTACACAGAATAGGTACTGTACCTATATCAGTAAGGCCCTGAAATGTCAGGACTGACGGATGCAGGTACATCTGAAGGGCTGGCACTTCATTCTGAGAAGGCACAATTGATTTCACACCTCTCCCAAGTATTTAGGTAGGATTCCAGATAAGGCAATAATGCTTGTATTCTACATCTTCTGTCTTAAAAATTAAGGTAGATGCAGTTAAATATCTCTGGATTAAAAAAAAACCCCACAGTATACCACCCTAAGTTGTATTTTGACAGTGTGTAAATATGTATGTGTGTATATATATATATATATATTAAAAAGTGATCAAGTGTTAGAAAATGGTGCAGGAGTTTCAGAATAATTTGAACTTGTGAAGAGTTGTACTATACTGCAAAAGAATTTACTAATTGTGGGGAACCAACCGGCACTTTCTATTTCATAGAGAATAGGAATGATTGTTGCTGTCCTGCTTGTCTTATAAGTGGGAATGAGACYGAAGAGCACAGCCTGGGATTAATCAGAGGAGAGTAAAAATGGAAACCATTCCTGAGTCAGATTCTGGATCTTGGAGAGACCAGCCTTTGCAGTGTGSCTGTATTTGATTGCAGGGGCCCGATTCATCCATTGATGTCCCAAAATGACAAAAATCTCTCTCCTGTTCTGGCAGAATGAGTGTTCTTGTACYGTGGGTTTTATTTTGAGGTCTGTGCCTGCTGCTGGTGTAGTGCRGGCAGGTTCTTTGCATAGCTGCAAATAAAACTGTCGCTGCCTGTGATCCTGAGATCAAAGGGAAGACTGAGCTTTTCTGAAGAATAATGTGAATCATCAGGATGTTAATTTGGAACTTTGCAGCCTGTAATTTTTTATTTGTTTTCAGCAGACCCTCAGCACTCTCGATTTTCATAAGCCAAACACCAGCCCTTCTCTCCTCCCCATTAGGGAGGGCACCTTTCCAACTCTTTAACTCCTCAAGGAGCATCAATTCCATAAATTCTAGCACTGGGGGAGGGAATGCAACAACTGCAGGGGATGGCTTTTCAARTAAGCTATGTGGTGGATRGCAGCTGGAGGATTTTAAGTGCAGKTAGCTTGATATGTTTTGAGACTTCTCTAGGAAGGRTTTACTAAGTAGAACCTTGAAAATGGTTCAATTTCTAGGCTTTTTATAGCAGTCTTCTTTAGTCCCTAAAACAGAGAGCTGAGCCCAAACATTCCCCTGGTCTTAGGTGATACTGCATCATTCCACGATGTTGATTCACAACCTGTCATTGCAAATGCATGAAGCAAAATCAGCTTCCACCCTGGMAAAACATGCATGTGGGAAGAGGAAGAGATTGGCAGGATCTCAAAGGCTGTGAAGTTCAGGATCAGTTTGGATAAAACCCAAATATTCAGCTTCTTATCTGAACTACAGCATGGAGGTCTCCCAGCAGATTCATGTGATGCTTCCCAGCACAATGACATAGTCCAGCAGTGGGGTTCCCATTCTGTGGCTTTGCAGATCATCCCTGCTTTCTTCGTGCCTCTCTTTTGCCCTTTTTCTGAGCCTTTTTAAAAAATCCATCGCTTTAATTTCTTGCAGTGTTTTCCTCTCCTGAAAGARGAGCTGCTCTTGCTCTGAGTAGAGGAGTGAGGGAAGCTGGAATCAGTCRGGAGCTGCCTGTCTCCTTCCTGATCTCATTTCATTTTACAGTAGAACATGTGCCAGAAAGTTTCTTCCCTTTCCCTRGCTTTGGGAGGTGAGCAGGGATGTGAAAGCTTCAGCCAGCCCAGTTGTTTCCCCCATTTGCTAGGAGACAGGTTTCACAGAAGAATTGAGTGCTGGATGCACAGCAGCTCACTGAGACGGCAACCCAGGCTGTGTCTGAGATTTTGTCACAGTGGGACAACACATTGAAATAAAACCTCACCTGTCCCCAACCCCTTTGGGTGCAGCCAGCTGGGAACTGAGTGGGCACTCTGCTCCCTGTGCTACACCTTTAATTCATGAAGGCATTGGAATTGAAGGTAATTTGTTGTCAAAAAGGGGCATGGTGCTAAAAGCTGTGTTGATCTGCTGTGCATCACTGCTCAGCCTGCACAAGGCACTGCCAGGCTGCAAACAGATGTTGGCTTCTCCTCATCATCACATCTGCAAGAAAAACCTGTTGGAAAAGGAAAAGCAAATAATAGCAGTAAGGTTATGAGCRTGGAAAAACAGTCATCAAAAGAAGAGAAAATTATGCAGCTTAATGCACTCAAATCAGGATGACCAGATAACCTCTATCCCAGCGATGAGAAAAARCTGCCTCACAAAATCAGGGGGTCAGAGGGAAGTATTTTTAACAAAGCCTGGAGTGATGCCATAACTCTAAGGATTAATAATAGTAATGCCTAATGTTTGAAAAGGATGAAAAATGATTCAAGGAAAATTCCAGGCTGTTTGTGCAAGGCCTTTGAATGTTTTTTCAAGCAAAGACTGATTAAAGACATGTTGTTGAGGGAAAAATGGGATAAAATGTGACACAGATTTTCTAAAGATAGATCTTGCCAGGCTAATCTAATAACTGTTTTTGATAAGATAACTGATTTTCCACCCCAAGGAAATTCAGTAGAATTTCATCTCTTTGGATTTGAGTGAAGATTTGATACAGTCCATGCAGGGAGCTATTAAGACAGAAAAGATGGTTAGTAAGGAGATTGGAAAGTGAGCAGGGGCTGGCTTGGCTGAGATGGGGTTGCAATCAGGGACCTTCAGTTCTCATTCTTAAAAACTGGTGATTTTTAATTTTCAGAAAGGGTGTTGGCACAAATCTTAGCAATGTGCTCATGAAGTTAAAATTTGCTGATGCCATGATGCTGAGAGGCATTGTCCAGACAGAGGAAGTTTGGGAAATCATCCAGGAAAAAGTGGATGACCTTGAGGGCTGGGACAAAATAAATGGGATGAAATGCACTTTTCCACTAATGGAAGGCAAACATATTTTTTTAGTAAAAATATCATACTGCAGTGTGTATGTAACATATACTCTATATATGCAGTATATGCTATATAGAGAGTATTGGGAAGGTGGTGGTAAAGGCTGTGGAGTAGTATTTAATCTCAGAATGATTGAATCTCAGAATGAATATTTAATCTCAGAATGATTGTAAACCACAAAAGTGGATTTTTCCTCAGCCACGAAAAAAGCAAATGTATTTTGAGGCTGCGTTGGGAGAGGTATTTCCAGTAGAAACAGAATAATATTGGTGCCACGTGAAAGTGGTAGGAAGTGATGTGGAATCACAAGTCCCTTGTCCTGGTCAAAAAAATATTCACTTTGGACCAGGTAGAAAGAAACGGGCTAGGGTAATTAGTTTTTTTGACAAAATGTTCTTGTGGAGGCAGATTTGAAGAAAGGAACTCATTCAGTGAGCAAAATCTTTCTGTAGCACAGGGTTCATGAACCTCCAGCCCCTTGTGCTCCCTCAGAGCTGCATTCACAAAGTCTCAGGGCAAATGCAGGGACTGAGTGCCTTGGAAAATCTGTCCTTAATTGGAAATCAGTCCTGATTTCCAATTAGCCYTGTCCTGGGAGTACCTGAGTCTGCTTTTCTGTGTGGGACCATCCCTCTTATTGAAAACTCTCTAGGAAAATTGGATTATCAATCTCAAAGCAAAGATTATTTGAGCGTACTTGGCTCATTCTAGAGAGTTTTCTTAAAACTATGAAAAGGGGAAAATACAGAGATGTAAAGAGATGTGTTATTTGTTTTTTCAGAGCAGTCTATACCATTTGCTGTGTCAGCCTACTACTGTACCACACGTGCAATTCTAACTTGAAAGTGAAAGCAGAAGAGTTGTATTTAATGTTTTATTTATGGAAATCTTGTGCTTGTACTAGAGCATGAAAATATAAATGGACTTTAAAAAATAGAGATTTGAAGACAAAACTTCAGAGACACTGCTCTTCCTTCTCTCTTAAAATATGTTGGGTGAGGGGCTGAGTTTCTGGAGAGAGAGAGAGAGAGAGAGAGAGTATAAAATTGCCAAGAAATTCTGCTATTTAATTAAATACCACCTTTAGGTAGGAATGGTTGGTGTTTGCCTAGCTTCCTGAATGTCCTTGTTCTTCCCACAAATTTTCACTAATCCTTTAAGACCAGCCATGGCTATTGCTGTAATTAGCTACAAAAATGTGAGTGGTAGCAAACAAGCTACTTGACAAAATCCATCAGTTCCTTGGGGCAGATGGTGCCAGCAGATGAAGGAGACTTTATTACTCAGAGCACGGGTTCCTGAGGTGAATCTCACTGTCCTGCCAATTGTCTGCTTGAGGACAGCAGTAATAAAAAAATTATTGAAGTGGAGGACCTGGGCCTCATGTTCTCTTTCACTTTTAGGGCAGAATACACTTGTATTTTTATGGGCATTAGGATCCAGCCTCCTTTTTTTTCTATTGCAAGCAGCATTGTTCCTGCTGTTTCATATGCTTTGTCCCTTTTATTGCATCCCTGAATTTATTACACATCCCTATATTACATTCCTGAATGCAATAATCAGGATGCAGATAACACACCATTTTCCACTCATTAGTGAAGATTTGTGCAATCTATTTATATGGAAGATGAATCTRTAACAGAACTTTCTTGTGACACTGTGGCCTTGTTCAAAATCTGAGCTCAGATTTAATTTTGAACATGGTTCCTGACCTACATTCATGGAACTGGGATATTAAGACTGTTTTGAAATAGAGATTTGGGTCTTGGTTTGACAGTCACATCACTTTTTAAATGTATTTTCCAGTATTTATAACCAATTTATTCTCAGACCTTTGACAAAGATAAGAGGTTGGATAATAAATATCTGGAGTATATTTTTTTCTTGTCTTAATTTAGCTTCTGATTAAAGTAAAGGGAGATATTCTGTTTCTGCAATAAGACGTACTGCTCTTCATCACTTTGATCAATGTGTTTGTGYTTACATTTTCCTCTCTCCCAAACTGAAAATGCAAATAATTGTCTCAATATAGTATTTATATTGTCGTTCTATTAATATCAGCATTACAATCCTTTTTAAAGCACCATGTTGGAAAAAAGAGTGCTCACAAGTTTAAATCAAATTGTCTGCTGCTCCCACTCTCACTGTTTGTGTCTCGCTGAAGAGCCCCAGGGAAGGAAAAAGACCCCTTTGTGCTGTGGGGTGTGCAGCCCAGATCAAAACAGTGATCCATGACCCCAAGAAATTCAGCATTGAAAATACATGTATATTGCTGGCTAAAATAAGACTCCTTCCAGGCTCCCAAACAGCTGAACTGGTTGAAACTGAAATAATTTCTGACTCAAGACCTCATTCATATTTAGGACAAACCGAATAAATTGTACAGAGCTAAAAAGATGGGCTTAATGAGTGGATTATCATTCTTTTAATKGAAAGGGCTGGTGATCGAGTCCCAGGTGGACAAACAAGGTTCTGATTCTTGGCTATCAGTGATCAGTTCATTTCAGCCAAGGGGAGCATTTGTCCTGCTGCTCATCACAGGCTGCACTSCATTTCTTTTTAAATCAACTGCACCTACCAGTTACGATGGAAAGAGAAACACTTTGCCTTTGAATCATCCATTTTCCCAAACGTATTCTACCCATGAGTRACTTATTAAAGATCTGCACAGACTCTCTCTTAGCCAGTCAGAGTGAAAATGAGAAAAAAAAAATCCCTTGTGTTTAAACTGCTGCTGGAGAAATGCTGCATTATGTTTTTGTAATGCGAGTTTGGGGAAAGAAAAATAATTTGCTGTACTGCTAGGACCCATTACAAATGAAGATTATCTCAGATTTCTTTCAGAGGTTTGAGTACTTGAGAGTATGATGGAGTRTCATGGTCACCATGCAGTGTTTGACAGTGACCATTTGCAAATAATTAATGTTACCATGGCATTCCCCACATAAAGCCACAGTCAATTTAATTATGTGCAGTGGCAACACTGTAGTGATCTTGAAGATAACAGCTGTAGAGGCARTATCTGTCCAGAATTAAAAGAGGACTTGGAGGAAATTGTATTGCATTGTAAGTTAAAAAATGTGGTCACAGTTTTACTGCAAATATAATCTAAAGATTATTTCACTTGTTTCTAATTTTCCTTTTATTTATAAAGGCAGTTGTTGGCTTGATTCATATTAGGGAAGGGGAGAGTTGACAGGCTGTGTGACTGAACCCCTGAATTAGAGGGGTGAATTTTCTGTTAAGCACAAGGACTATGATCAGCATGTGTTATTAATTCAAGGCTGTTGTTTCACAGTTCTGGGAGTGGGRGCATTATGCCCTGGTGGTGGTGGTGCCAAACAGCCTGCCCAGCCCCACAGGTTGCTGAATAAGGAGGTTSAGAATGGATTCTGTCTTTGGAGAGAGGTTATCACTCCCAGAGGGTGTTGGTCAGTGCCACCTTTGTCACTGTAGCACCTCTGGTGACCTCAGAGTGTGCCTGGCGTGGCGCTGCCCTGCCATCCCGAGACTGTCCCTGGTACAAGAGGAGGAGAAGAGCTCTGGCCCCACCATGATCTGCTCATCCCATCAGCCTTTCCAGCCCCTGTGATGGAAATGCATCTTTTCTGCAGGGTGAGGTCTTGGGGAAAGGATGATCTGTGTAAATGCTGGTGRCTGGCAGACTCTGGAGGGGACATCCTGCTGCTGCGCTGGTGTCAGCCTCCTGTGCATTTGGAAAGATCACCCAGCCTTTTTGGCAAAAGGGCCCCAAGTGACAGCGCAGCTGGGGAGGTTTCCAGCTCTGTGCRTGTGCTCTCTTCCCTTGCTTAGCAGGCACAGTTTCACAACTCYGAAAAGTGACCCTAGATATTTAGCTGACTTTACTGTTCCCCGTCAGCCTTATGTTTCAAGCTTTTTGCCATCACTTTCCCACCTCTTCATAGCTTGTCAGTATGTTTGTTTCAGTCCAAAGTKAAAGAGTCTTGAGTGAGTCAAGCCTGGAAGTCTATTCCATTCCTCTTTTTTTATCTTGCATTCTTTAATGCTTGTGGTTCTGGATGGTATCCACAATGGAGCCTGTCACTTTATACAGTGTTAATATGGAGCAGATACCCTCTGCTTCTTTTTGGAATCAATATTATGCAGTGGTAAGAAGGAGGACTTGGGAGAAAATGCAGTGCTGTGTTGGCTTAGGTTTGATTTTTTGATGGCTTTGATTTTTTAAATTTTTTCAGTTTTTATTCTGAAATGCGACAGCTCAGTCTGTCTGCTGTGCCATCTTCCCAGCTGGCTTTCCCTAGTGTTAAAAGTGATGCTGTTCTCTTCTGTTTGTACTTGTAGTTCCTGATCATTTTTTGATGTCTCTTCACTACTTTTTTCAGTACATGTTAAATCTCTTTTTCCTTAACTCATTCATCTCTCTGGATTTTCAAGACATTGCTTTCTCTCCTCATGCTCTGCTCCTTTCCCTTGCATAGTGGTGTTCTATTCAACTCACCATTTTGATCACTATCCAGTTAATTAGTCAACATATGAGAACTTCCCTCCTTGGCTGTTGTAAGCAGGTGAGCTGGCATTGCTTTCAGGAGACCAGAAATGGAGGAGTTCCTGCTGGTTGCTGAACCTGGAGTAGAGATCTGGAGAGTCCATGCAGGTTAGGTGAGATAGGTCCTTGTTCCTCTTCCCTCCCTGCTGTGGGTGTGCAGCCCAGGTCAGTCTGGCTCTCTTCTGGAGAGATGATCAGTGATGGTTCTGCATGCACTGAGCTGGGCTGAGTCAGTGCAGCTCTGTCTGGGTTTGACCCATTTTATTCAGTGTATKTTACATACCTCAGTGCAAATGATGAAGTAGTGATTCACAGTGACAGACACCTCTGCAGAGGATGTCTGGATCTTTCCACAGCTGCACTTTGCTGAGGAACCACCTCATTTTCAGCCCAGAATCATCTGGGAATGCCATCTGCAGCTGTGAAGTCCAGCATCTCTCCTCCATGCACCAAAACCCCCACGACCTAACTTGTGAGCATGCTTTATCTTTGCCATGCCTTAAAGGATCTTCAGCATCTCATGCTGTGGAGGTAACAAGCACCAAATGTTGCTGTAGCTCTCGTGTCAGAAATATGCCATGTGGTGTGAATGTGTTCAGCCTCGATTGCTTCCATGGATCTCAGTGTCAGCGAGCTCAGCCCTGCATATCTGGGCTGSTTTTGTGTTTTCCTCAAATTCAGTCAGAAATTACTGCAGAAACCCCAGCCTTGCTGTGTGTTGCTTTCTCCCTCTCTGCTGTGGGCCAATTGCTGGTGCAGAATGTGTCACTGCTCTTGCAGAGTGTTTATTGTGCATTAATCTTGCAGCACACTGTGGTGTTGGAATGTCACCGTGTTCCTGTGAGTGTGATACTCCAAGCATACCTTYTTTGCATTCTTAGGACATGAACTTTTTTATCAGTCAAAACCCAAACTGAGCAGGTAGAACGAACATCAACAAATCATGTGTTGTCCTCCAGACTGGTCATGGCCCAGCACAGCAGAGAGCAAGTCTGAGCTCAGATGCCAGTTTCAAACCTGCAGAAGCTTTGATCAAAACCCTTTGTATTTTGCATTTCATTTTTCTTCCTCTTCTGAAAGAGGAAGAGCAGCAGCACCTGCTACATACCACTGCTTCTATATAAACAGCATATTTTGTTGCATGGTGCTGTTAAATATTAAGCAGTGTTATATATTTTATAAAGCTCTGATAAAGCACTTTGAAGAAGAAATTTAAATGATAGTGATGTGTTGTTTATATTTTTCTTTTGATTTGCTGCGGCTTTTTACATTTGAAGTAGAAACCAAATATTTGATGCATGCTTGACTTTTTCACTTTTGATCTCTATTTTCTTTTTCCTTCATAAGTAGCCCCTCATTTTCTGACCTAGCATTTTTGCAGATTTGAAGTGGTGTTTTTCCAAACAGTCCTTTATCCAAGTTCACACCAAAAGCACTGTGGATTTGGGCTCCACCCTCTGCCCCAGACACTCCTCAGCATGAAAGAAAAGCAAATCTGTCTTTTAACAAGATGAAACCGAGTTGGATAAACATTAGRTTTGAATTGCCTGGCTCTCTCTGGAGCTGTAGATTCACATCTTGGCTAAATAACCCCTAGCCCTTCTTTCATTTGAAATGGATATCAGTTTACAATTTGCAGATCTTTTGAATAAGACCTTAAAAGAATGACATCTCCTCTGTTAGACGCAGCCAGCACGGTTTGTGTTTTACCATGACTGCTTGCAAGATTGCCTTCTCCCCAGTTGCATGGTGTTTTTATGTACATGATGACCTGTTTGGACCAGGTGACCTCTAGAGGTTCCTCTCAACCAGCCTGGGACTCTGCAGCTTGCACTTTCTGCTCCAAAAAGGCTTCCCTGTTACTGGGGCTGTGCTGGTAAGATCCTTGAAGGTGTTTGGAGTGACATTATTTTCTCTGTTGTATTGTCAACGATTATGCATCCATTTGATGTRAGTTCAAAGCTTATTGAAGTCACTGAAAGTTTTCAGGGATCAGGGGAACTGGATAACCTTGCCTTGCAGAGAGGAAACTTTTTGAGAGAATGTACTGCGCATTGCCAAAACAGGGAAACAAAATCAAGTGAAATCTGTGCTTTTTTTCCCCAGTTTTTATTGAAATGCATGACTTGTCCCATGCAAGATAGACCAAGGGCAATCTCCATTAGCTTGCATCATCACTGCCCGTTCAGCATTTCCCTTGCACACGCAGGTCAAAGGAGAATGGATGTGCCAATGACCTAAATCCTTCAAAACCAGGGCACAGCGTTTATTATTTATCATTATTTTCCCAGGGAGATCTGTCCTCTGGCTGTCCTCTGAGGGRGTTTGTTTCTCTCCCCCACAGGATTGATGACTGTTTCTGTGCCTCTCGGAAGCTGGACGCCGTTGCCACCGAAGCAAAGTTCAAGCAAGACCTGGGTTTTCGCATGCTCAACTGCGGCCGAACGGATCTGGTGAAGCAAGCCATATCCTTGTTGGGGCCCGATGGGATTAACAGCATGAGTGAACAGGTAACAGGATAGACATTTCAAAAAGCAGCTGGGAAATGGGAGAGTTTTGTCTGCTTGTCACAAGAGAAGGAGCCCCAGCTTTGAGCTCTGCTTTCCCTGCATTATTTGCATTGGGTTAAAGCGCTGCCAGGTGAAGGTCTGTGTTAAGTGAGGTCATTTTGAGTTGTGTTGATTTGTCAGTACTGAGGTAACTCAGCACRACTGCATCCCCTGAAATCTGCTTAACAGTGAGCTGAGTGGAGCTGGAGGAAGATCCCAAGAGAGYTTAGTGTTGAGCTGACTCCTTCAAACTGCTTCAGTGGTGTGAGACAGGGCTTTGTGAGGTGAGCAGCTCTGGATCCTGTCAYTCACTCCACATGCACTTCCCAGCCCCAGTCAATGGTTAATTGCTGGCCCTCTTGATTGATTTCAGTCCAGTTTGAATGAACCTTGCAGAGCTGAAAGTCTCTCTGCAGTTGCCCCTCTGTTGGTTATCGTGGCCAACATCCACCAGCTGAAGAGCCTTGATGCTCCCCGAGGTGGTTCCTCCTTCCCAGAGGGAAAGGATGGCTGTGGATACCAACCTTTCCTTTTGGAATGGAGCCCCCTGATGAAAGTTCATCATCCATGTTCCCAGAGCTTTTGGCATCATTTTTGGCAGGAGTCTCTTCTCAGGTGGTCACTTGGGGCAAGAGCTGGACTGTTCATGGGTTTAGGTCTTCTTAGATGAAAGCTGTTCCAAGAATGTGAGTTATRTTGCTGTTCAGTAGATTCAGTCTGAGTCAATATTGTAGGTTCATCTGAGAAAAGCTTTAGAAGAGGGCAATACTTCCTGCACAAAAAAAAAAAAAAAGCTATCAGACTGCTCATTCCAAGGTTCATACATTACACTTATTTTTAGTCTGAACCTGGAAACTTTTCACAGCGTATTTCCTCTGTCCTCCAGGCTGAAAACTGGGAACACTTTGGCTTGATTCATCAAAGTACCTAACCACATGCTTAACTCAGAACACATGCTTTTACATCCTATTTTGAGTGAAAGTTAAACCTGTGCTTAAATGTTCTGCTGGATCGAATGTCCCACATCTTGCAGGACAGAGCCCTAAGTCATAGAAAGCTGGAAGAAAGACAGTAATTTTGTATTTTGCCCAAAGCCAAATGCCCTTTKTGTTGATTGTACACATTGTTACTGTGTTCCTGCGTGTGATTCCAACATTTAATGATGGGCTCGTTAAAAATCCATTCCTCCCCCGTGCAGAGAGGGGGTGGGTGTCTGCAGGACAAGCCTGGGGGGACTGAGAGAGGCAAAAGCAACAGGGACAGCAGTGCAAGGGAAGGGCAGGTTAAAATCCTCATTAACTTTTTATAACCCTGGGATTGCAGCATGACATTCTGGGCTCTTTTAGGCTGTGTGAAGTCCTCCTTCAGAGCACTCRGTGTGGCTCCCAGGCACAGCCTTTGCTCTGGATTTCCACAGGATTCCTCACTGTGGCTGCCCAAGTGCTGTCTCCTACAGGGGAGCCCCTGCGCTCGCTTTTCGGATTTGTTTCTACAGATCTGATTAGACTCTTGTGCTAAATAAACACTTGACTTAATTATCCAATGACACCACTTACAGAAACCGAAAAGCAGTTGAAGGAACATGTATTTAATTTTAAGCTGCTCACCCAGCCTGGTGTTCCAAGGCCCGAGCACAATTTGTTTGTAATTCACATGTTTGTTCCCGTGGCGTTTGTTGACTGCCAAAGGAAATGTTTTGCCACTGGCTGCTCCTTTCAGCTTCTCTTTGCCAATTCAAGTCACCCAAGAACTCCCCTTGCCTAGGGTGAGCTTGTTTTTATTTAATAATGGCATGAGGCCCCAAGTGCACACTGCAGATTGGATCCCGTGAAATGCTCAGTGTGTTTCAGAGAGRATCGAAGGACTTTGCACAGACAAACATTGATTTATATTGTCTCTACAAGAGCAGCCCTTCCACACATAAGCACCCACCACCTTTAGCCCTGCATACAGAGCAGAAACTGGGCTAGTTCAGCAAAAGCACTTCTGCTGGGCTCTTGCAGGAATAGCAGTATCATTGCCAGGGTGGGTACCTCCAATTTCTCTGGAAATGATGTCCCTTCATAGCAGCACTTGGGTTTGACAGTGAGAGGACTGTGGTGGGACAGCAGATTGACTGGGGCACCTCGAGGTGGGCTGTAAATGTGAATCAGAAGTAGCACATGCTGCAGGAGAATTACTGCTAAACAGCTGCTGGCTGTTGGTCAACACCCCCTACTGTATTTAATAAGCAGCTTTTGCTTATTAAACAATATTAGTGTTATAATTTACAGTAGATTGGATAATTTTGGTCATGGTTTTATCTGGACTCGTTGCCACAGCAGTGCTTCCCTTAAGGGAAATGATGATCAGCCCTAGCAGGTATTTCAGATTAATACAAATTGCATTGTGGTGATTCTGTAGTGAAGGGTCACTTAATCTATTTTTTCTCCAAGCTGGGCCATGTTTTCCTAGAGCCAGCAACTTGCAACAAAGCTCTGTGGCATTTCATTTAAAATTAAAYCCATGTTTTCTAGGGAGTGCTGTACAAAGCCTTGACATTTCCATCCCCTKACAGTATCCAGGTGGAAAAAGCTGTGCTCAAATCTGACCGATCTTAAAAAAAAGCTAGAGATGTTTTAAAGGCTCTTTCAGTAATTAAAAAGTTAGATTTTAAGACACTGATTGTGGAAAACTGGATAGAATTCTTGTCTTTTTAACATACCAGTAGAAATAACAGTTGCTTTGGTGAAAACATGTCTCTGATGGGGCCCCCAAAGGTGCTCAGGGGCTCAGTGTACGAGGGGGGACGTGAGGCTGGCAAAGTTTCTCTCACCATGCTGCATATAATCTGGAAAACACAAACAGTAAGCACAAAGTGACAACAAAAATGGAGATTTTTACAAAAGYGGTTGACTTTTGCTACTCTGAGGGGCATGTTTGTAACAGAGGTAATGGCTTTCATTGAATACATGCTGTTAGTCTTGATGATATATACTTATATAATTGTTTTTAAAAAATCAAAGTGAGTTCTGTGTTAAATTTGTCAATTCCTTTGTTTTTTAACTCCAAAAAATGACTAGGGCATGACTCCACTGATGTATGCTTGTGTCAGGGGTGATGAGGCTATGGTGCAGATGCTGCTAGATGCTGGAGCAGATCTGAATGCTGAGGTGAGGACTTTTTGTTGGTTGTATCTTTTTTTTCTGTTGTTTGTGTGCATCTTAAACTCCCCCYTGAAACTATAGCGGAGCGGAAATCACGAGAATTAAAAAGAAAACAAATCTGTCTTATCCTGGAYGGGACCACTTGAGCAGTGAAATCAAATGGCATTAGGTTAACACTGGGATTGGCTGCACAGGAGGGGTCAAAGCCGTTGGGCTCAACCCACAGGTAATCCTGRTTTAGTTGTGTGTGCCCACTGCAAAGCTCAACATTTCTGAGGAATCCTTTTCCAAGGAATCATTCCCAATGCACAGGTGCCATATAGATTCCGTTGTTTTGTTTTACAAAGTGCCTTGGGCTAGAAACTGTTGGATGAGGAGCTTGAAGCTTCCAGAATGTAAATGTTTCATCGTTGAATGCACATCACAAACTCAGACAATCTGTCCACCAAACAGATTGTTGTCCAGCTCAGTGCAATGCAGGTATGTACATTTTTAAAGAGCCATTKGAAAATCCGTGGAAGAGTTACTTGTTAATGATTCCAGTTTCAATTTGTCGAGGTCATGAGTAAATTAAGCTGTCTGCTTCACTTATCTGTGTTCCATCTGTTCTGTTTGGACTTGAGYGAGCTGATAAATTGGAGTCGCTGCTTCAGAGAGACGTTTTGCACTTTTAAAAAGTCTAATTTAAAGCATAGAAATTGATGTCACCCGTAGGAGACTGATAGTGCTCCTACTCTGTGATGAAATCAGCTGGTGGTTTCAGCTCCCCACAGTCAAGAACACCACCCTCAAAGCTGGCAGTAACTGAACACTGAACCCCAAAGACCAGATGGGCAGGGAGATTGATCTTTTCCTTAATCCTGCCTGTGGCTCCGACTTGAGGTGACATTATTTGGTTCCTAGGACAAGTTTTCATAARGAGCTGTCCTCCCAATTGCTCCAGTAATCTTCCAGACTTGAATCAAATGCAAATTTAAACAGTTTTGTCTTCCTGAAACTGCTGACATCTGAGAGAACAGCTCCAGAGAGGAATGTGAACCTCCCCAGTTCATTGCTGTAGAGTGTCTGCTCTAAAATCAAATGAAAACACTTTTGGACAAGAACTGTGAATAATTATGGCSTGCAATTATAAGATGATTTGTGCACACCACAACCCACTGTGCAAATTGGGCAATTATGGCAAAAAAAAAGGAAAATCAACTATGAACAAAAATAAATACTCTGTCAGGTGCCTGCATAATTTTCTCCCTTTCACTTTGCAAATATGTTTCCAAAAGTAGCCTYAAATGCTGGGTACCTCCCTTTTTGATTGCCCATCCTCAGTGAAAATGGACCCATTTCCAGATGTGCTGAGAAGCTGCAGTTTGCTCTGTGCTCAGTGAGACCTGCAGCTGCTCAGCCCATGTCAACCAYCAAAGCCTGTCCAGCCTCAGGGCTTTGCAAACATTGTGTTGGAGAGGACTCTAATTTAGGGAAAAAAAACCCAAAAAGGAGCAAAGGAGTTACAATGACTTCATTTTCTTTGCTGCTGGTGGGAGCCATGCTTGAGGAGGAGCTGAGTGCATTCCCTGAGCCGTGCTCCTGCCCGTCCTTACCCTGTGCTGCTCTTGCTCCACATCCCAAACCCCAAGGCTTGAGCTGCTCAATCCTCTTCCTCCTGAGCCATCCCAAACCCCAAGGCTTGAGCTGCTCAATCCTCTTCCTCCTGAGCCATCCCAAACCCCAAGGCTTGAGCTGCTCAATCCTCTTCCTTCTGAGCCATCCCAAACCCCAAGGCTTGAGCTGCTCAATCCTCTTTCTCCTGAGCCACCCCTAAGGAGCCCCATGTCCATGTTGAGGGGCCAGCACCCTCCTTGTGGTGTCCTTTGAGCTCTCCCTTCAGCAGATCTGGGTGCTAACAGCCAGGTGCTGGTGCAGATCTGGCAAGCTGTGGGATCTGCATGGGCTGTTGAGATTTTGCCCTCATCCCAGTGCTTGGGACTGAGGGCCTGCTTCTAGCACAATGCTGCATGTGGTGTTTGGAAATGCGAGCTGCTGATGGARCTGAATATTTAATGACTGGCCCTGCCCCCTGTACTGATAAAAGTACTTCAGGCAAGGGAGTGAAAGCAGAGCTGGCTGGTGAGACACAGAGATGGTGCATTTTTTACTCTGATTTTAGTCCTCCTCTGAAGATCAATAACAAGATTTTGAATTTTAGTGTCACACTCCATCTGAGTGCGCAGTCTCGGATTGCAAATGTTCATTAGATCTCTGTGAACCTCATCAATATTAATGCCACGCCTTTAAGAGAAACGGAAACAAAGAACTGTTTATTCATCTTCCCCRATGTCTACATTGGAGGCACCAGGCACTAAGGCATAGAAAATGGAAGGAGCCATAGAAAAAACAGCATTTTGTTTTCTAAGGATACAGTTTGCATCTCTTTTAACAGTCACACCCAACCCTTTTAGCTCAACTCAGGAGAAGGCAGTAMAAAGGAGTTTTCTTTAAACATTTTCGAAGTGACACTCTGCCCCATCACTTCTCAGATGTTTCTTTTCCCCTCTGGTGAGAGAGGAGGAGCCTGGAAGAATGCCTGCAAACTCCAGGGTAGGGCTTGTGATGTGTCTTTCCTGACAGCAGTGACCAAAGTCACTCTGATTTAAGTGCACAGAAATGTGTTTGAGCCTGGAGCAATCCCCAAACCCAGGGCTGTTGGTGCATRGTCTGGTGAAGGCAGTGGGAGTGTCCTTAGCTCTGAATGTCCTGATCCATCCTTACTTCCCCAGTGTGTGCTGTTGTAACCAGCTGTGGATGTTTTGCCCTTGTGCAAAAGAATCTGGTGGCCAGTGGTTTAGATGGAGCTACAGTAGTTGGTAAAAGACTTCATTTGGTAAGAACTCAATTCAAGCTGTCAAATCAGCGTGAACAGTTTWAATATTGAGAAAAAATTTTGCAGGAAAAAAATTTAAGCCAATCATTTTATAAAGCACCTTTCCCAGGTTTTCTATTTTGCTTACTCCYTCACATGCCTGGCTTTCAGGCAGGTTGAATTTTGTTACTTAGAGCTCTTTAAAAAAATAACTCTAATTTGTTTATAGGTTGTCAGTACTGCTCATAAATACCCATCCGTCCACCCCGAGACCCGCCATTGGACAGCTCTGACATTTGCTGTGTTGCATGGACATATTCCTGTAGTTCAGGTATTACTGTATTTCCCTACCTGCATCTCATTCTTTTTTTTTTTCTCCTCTTCAGTTCTAATTACATCCATCTCAAACCAGCATCCTCTTGTCATGCTCATATTGGTTACTTCTGCTTCTTCAAGAGTGTACTGATACRTGATAGACTTCAAAAGTGAATATGGTGTTCAAACCTTAACCAATATGAGGCTGAAATAGGACGATTTTAAAGCAAAGTTGCACCAAAGAAAGTCTGACAACTCCTTGTGCTCCTTCCTGACCACTTGTTTTATATGTTTGTTTATTCATTCATTGCACTTTCTTGCACTACAATATTCTAGCAAACACAAAACCGCTGCCTTGGTGGGAGAGAGGTGGGCAGCAGCCCTGGTGCTGCTCCAGAGCGGGGCAATCCCTCACTCCTTACCCCATCCAGGTGTCATGTGGGATGTGCTGCTTCTGTGCTTTGGCATCTCCAAACTTAAGAAGGTTTATTCTTCAAAATAGTTGTGTCTGTGACACACTCAAGCACCAAAACTTTGAAAGCCTTGAGACAGAAATGGCCAAGAGGGGTCTGGAGCACAGGCTCTATCCCGCTCTCCTTGGCCACTTTTGTTTTCAGCATTGTTGGTATTTCTGTGGAAGTGTCCCTGCTGGAGACCACAGCTTTTGGACTCATTGCTGCAATTGGTTCTCAAGAATTGCCTTACTTTTGGCCATGTCTTCATATAAAAGATGGAGACAKTTGAAATCTGATCCATTTTTGGATGGTGCTGGGCCTCTAGAAGACCATGAAGGAAGGATGCTTGTCGGGCTAATTTTCTTCCATCTCCAGTGCATTACTTCCTAACACTGACCGTACCCCATTTCCCATTCAGAAACACTGGGTTCCACCCTTTTGGCTCTAAAGTTGGACACTGGTGCTTCTGGTGTTTGGCRGCATAAAATGAGCAAAAAAAAGGAAATGAATTTGCCTCTGTGAAACAATGGGCAGAATTTGCATGTCAYGTGTCTCCATTGTATCTGGTTTGCAGATAACAAGAAGCATTAGATCCTCATTTGTCACTGTTCATGAACTCTGAAGACTGTGAYATCCCCAGTTGCTCTAAATGGTGCATTTTTTTTCTAGCTATTGCTGGATGCTGGAGCAAAGGTGGAAGGTTCCTTGGAGCATGGAGAGGAAAATTACTCCGAAACTCCTTTACAGTTGGCAGCAGCTGCCGGTAAGGACTTTCTCCTCCCACTCTAACAATTCCTTAGCTGGGTTCTGTAGTTTAGGTGAGCAAATCCTGGATTTTAAAAGATCTGAAAATGCATCTCTTGCCTTGCAGGAAATTTTGAACTGGTCAGTTTGCTGTTGGAGCGAGGAGCTGACCCCATGATAGGAACAATGTACAGGAATGGCATTTCCATGACTCCACAAGGTGACATGAACTCTTTCAGTCAGGCTGCTGCACATGGACACAGGTAGAGTGGGAACAAGTCTAGTGGCATCCTTCAAGTGCTTCTTTTTTGGCCTGGGCATCCAGTTTGAGCAGATGGGTGAAATTTCTGCATGAACAATTGAACATGCCACCAACTGAGCAGAGATGTAAGGCTTTCATCTAGCATGTGAATTAAACCAGTTGGTGGTACAAGCTGCTTTTTGATTTCTGATGAAAAAAAAAAAAAAGGAAGGGGACTCCTTGTGGTGTGTTCARTGCAGTGGTTGTTAAATGGCAGCTGATGTGACAGCAGAATGGAATGTCTTTGACATTCTGAGTGTCTTGACGTATTTCTGAGGTTTGAGTGAATCATGTCTGTAGTGCTGCAGCCTTAACTTTTGTTCAATAGAGTTTCTGCATCTATGTTTACTGTAAAGTCCTGTGTGTCTTAACACTGTTTGTATGCTGCAATTTATTAAAAAAAAAAAAGAACTACTGAAATGAGCACCTTGCATGCATGACATTGCAATGCTCRGGAGTTGACTGATCTTCACATTCCTACTTTTCTGATTGTAGCTATCCAGAGGAACATAGATACAGGTTAGAGACAGCACCTCCCGTGTGTTTGCTTAGAGATGAGCTGCCAGTCTAACAACACGCTCCCTCCCTCCCGGCGTGTCAGGGCGGGTTCAGCAGCTCTGCCCATCCAGGGGGGCACTTTGGGTGTTGAAATCTCACCTTCAGACAGTGTAAATGGGGCCCGAGGAGACCCTGAGGCTCTCCGTGGCTGGGCTGCTGGCTGTCACAGACTCTGACTCTTGTGTTCCTGCCTGTGTAACACTCACACACACCTTCTGCCTTCTCTCTGCCCTGAATTGGTTTGGGACACTCCATGCTGTGGTCTGAGTGCAGTGGGGGCACTGGAATGCGAGGAGGGAGGGCTGGGAGCCAGCCTGGTTTCTGTTCTCACAGCTGMAAAACCAAGGGAAGCTCTGTGCAGGTCAGTGAGATTGTGCTGTGGGAGCCTGTGGGCACAGAGTCTCAGAGTTTGGGCTCTGTTATTTGATGGCCCAGCTGGATCAGTGGCTGTGCAGAGTAGTCCTGGCTGTACCTGAACCTGCCCTGACTGKCCCTGTGGAATGTCTAGCTGCTCTAGCTTTCCCAGACTGCTTTCAGTGTGAATCCAGTGGTGGTGCTTTCAGCAGCTCCGGGCAGCTCCTTCTCAGGGCTGCCATTGTGGGGTCCCGAGAGCTCGTCCAGAATTCTTGAGTCACGTTTAGCTCAGGATGAGATGAGATCCCACGAGATGCCGCCGCTCACGCGCCATCTGTGCGGTTCCTGTCCCACAGCAGCGTGTCCCAGGCAGTGCAGGTGGGTTAGCAGAGCTGTGCTTGCCTTGGGTCTGTCTCAGCTGGTTCTGCTGTTAGCTGGAGTCATTTCCCTTGGGAAGGTGTCCTAACCTGACGTGTCACAGCGAGTGTGCCCGATGCGGTGAAAGCGCAGCCGCTGACTCTGCTCTCCCTCTCCTCTCCCTCTCTCCACCACGCTGCCATGCACAGGAACGTCTTCCGCAAGCTGCTCGCCCAGCCAGAGAAGGAGAAGAGCGATATTCTGTCTCTGGAGGAGATCCTGGCCGAGGGGACGGACTTGCCGGACGCGGCGGCCGCTCCGCTCTGCGCCAGCCGCAACAGCAAGGCCAAGCTGAAGGCGCTGAAGGAGGCCATGTACCACAGCGCCGAGCACGGCTACGTGGACGTCACCATCGACATCCGCAGCATAGGTCAGTCCTGGGCCCTTCTCTTGGGTCAGGGAAGGACCACTGTGAGAAACGTGGCCCTCTTGACATGCTTGAACTGACCACAAGCATGTGTTCCTCAGCTCTTCTGGAGTAGAAGGTGCTGGGAGATCTGACAGGTTCCCAGCCCATTCCGGCTCCTCAGCACACCCTGCTCAGGGGATGGTGGCTATTTCAGCCACCTGCACTGCTGCACGGTGGAGTGGAGGTAAGGCTCTGGGCCARTGTTCAGCTCTCATGGGCTACCTCCAGCTGCTTCTCTGTTGCACTCTGCTGTAAAGCTGTCCACCATTAAAACAACTTCATTTTCCAAGACTTGGAGCAGGGAGCTGACTCCTTGGTATRCCAGCTCTGCCCCTGAGGGATTTGAACAYYGTASCARCCTGCYRGGAAGTTGCTTCTGCCTGTGGGGTRGGWGSTTGYRTRGCACAGAGGGAAATCCATCTGGATCCATTTATTATTTACTGTTTATATTTACCGTCCCCATTCAYCTGTTCACAGAGAAGGAGAGACCCAGGTGCCTGGTGTGCCTCTGCCTGGGGCAGTGCCCCAGCCCTGGGGATGTGGGGTGKGGGTCAGGGTGTGCAGTGGGCTGTGCAAGCAGAGATCTGGAGATGAATGAGAGGCGAGTGGCCGGAGTGCTCTCCAGGCGTTGAACGTTTTCTGACGTGGAAGGAAAAACCTTCACTTGCCAAACACCAGGCTTGCATTTCCTTCCCCTTGGTTCTGTGAGAGCAGAAAGTAGGTCACATCCAGCCTGRTGCCTGCAGAGGAGCATTAGCTCCATGTGCTTTCTCACTCAGTGCATGGGGGCAGTTCCCCTGAACTTCCTGGAGAGTGGTTCTGCCACGACAATCCACTTGAAAGGGCTGATCTGCTTAACTCACCCAGTGCTCTTCAGGGAARATATTAATGATCAGGAGAGGACATGGGGTGTCACTTAAAGCAGTGATAATCTGAAGACCACCAATTTGAATGCAGGTAGGTAGTGCCCAAAATCAGGTTTTTTTACCATTTAATGGCTCTCCAGGGCCACATTCAGACAAATGAGGTAGTGTAAATCTAGTCTCCAAAAGGCTTTTGCAACGCAGAACACCACAGCAATTACCACAAATTGGCAGTCTCAGCAGAGAAGCTGAAGGCTAGATGAGCAGAGAGACCACAGCCTTCTCTTAGCATTTGGAGGAAATCCTCTGTGCATTAGCTCTGGGATGCACTGATAGCCATCAGCCTTCTCAATTAGGGACAAATAGGAATTTGATTTCCTGAGTTATTTGGCAGCTCTTGCTTAAAATCTTAACACGAGTAAAGGTAAAAAAAAAGCAGAAGGGCACGTCCTTCGCTGAAGAAGCTGTGTGCTGTGCCTGCAGGTGTTCCCTGGACGCTGCACACGTGGCTGGAGTCTCTGCGCACGTCCTTCCAGCAGCACCGGCGGCCCCTCATCCAGTGCCTGCTGAAAGAGTTCAAATCCATCCAGGAGGAGGAGTACACCGAGGAGCTCATCACACAAGGGCTGCCTCTCATGTTTGAGATACTGAAGGCCAGCAAGGTAGGATAAATTAATGTGTTTTAAAGGAAATCAGCCCTATTCCTGTGCTGTAAGACATGAAAGCTTGCARTGTTGTTTTTGAACAGCTCTCTCAAAAATTGTTCAGACTGCACAGGATTATTATTATTATCTGTATTATGTATCTCAGGTTTTTTTACAGTGTAAGCATGGGTTATAAACACACAAGCTAATCACTTCTGCTAGAACAGCCTAACTTCTGCTGGAGAGGCAGCAGGAGCTGGTGCACAATGGTGAAATCAAAGTCAAAAGGATCACTGCAGTGTGGCACAAGATGTTGATAACCAAACCAACCCAAGGAGTAACTTCACCCAGCTTTTTTTACAGGACCATACAACAAAGCTAATATTATGTTTACTTTGGATTCTTTTAGTCTGTCACATGACTTTCTCTTCCCTTCATGTGGGATTTGGACTCTTAACCTTGTGAGGAGACTGGTTTCTACAAGCACAGAACAGGATAATTTTTCAATATCTTCTGTGTGAATTTTTGCATTTGCAGCCTCCCCAGATTTATTCTTTGAACTGATGTTTTCTCAGCCAGGCAAATCAGACTAACAAAACCTTTCTAAGGAGGCACTGTTGGGTATGCAAGGATAATTGCAGAAGGGATGATCATGGGGCTGGCAAGGACAGGAAAATGTCTTACCTAGTGAAGAATTTTAAACTTGTTATAACCAATAGTCTCTTGTCTGCTGGTCCCCCTGCCAGCCAGTCACTCCCAAGGAGTGCCCAGYCAACCTGTACTGTTACCAGAAAATCATTTTAGTGATGAAAAGCATCAGAATTATGTGATTGCTCTTCTGTTTCTTCATGCACCACAATACATGTTGGTGTGATCTTCTAATTGTTTAACCCAAAGTAAGTAACTTTTCTCACCCAACTCTGTGTGTAAATAGCAAGGGGCAAATAATTTTTAGCATCTGAAGCAATAGTCTAAATAATGTGGAAAGGAGAGTGGTTCTGGTATAGACACTAAGAGGTTCCAGAATTGATACAGCCAGTGATGGCCTGCATGAATTTATTTCTTGTATCTTGCTGCAAAAGGGGGCTTGGACTAGAGCCCTGAGCAAATCCTGAATATTTGTTCCAGTATTGTTCTGATTTTTGCTCCCACGAGCCTTGCCTTTGTAAGTTTGTATTGGATGGGTATTTATGGAGAATATTTGAGGTAGGTTCTAGGAAATAGTTCCAACTCCTAGGATTTGTATACTTCTTGTTCTGTGCTTGCTTGGGTTRATGTCTGTTTATCCAGAAACTATGGGCAAAGTGCTGTTGGGTTGGAAAGTTGATAYGAAGCTAAAAACTGAAAACTTAACAGAGGTTAAGTTTAGGTCTCGCAATCTAGGATGAGGGGTAACTTCCATTGCATTTCTCCTGGGTGGTTGAAGCCAAGGCCAACAATCATCATTAGAATAAATAATTTACACAGGATTATACCTTTGGGATACTGCAGTGTACCTACAGTCTACTGTGGGAGACTTGGAAAAAAATTAAGACTGCTACCCTCTGCTTTGGGTTCACTGAAAAACCTAAAATACAGAGAGGTGGAACAACTGAAGTATCACAAAACCCCTACAGACACAGAAGAAATCTGTGCTGATCTTTATGCCTGCCCCTGGGCCTGGGGGAGCTCTGTGTCTTCATGCATATTCACAAAAACACAGTGTTTCATGCTCTTAGAAAAAATAATTAATCATTCTGGGACACTGTAAGGGTTTACAAATTGTCTGYAAATGTTATGAATTATTGTGGCGGTCTTGGCCTCTTACAAAGCTCTCCCAGACAGAAATGAGGAAAGAGACTATGCAACCCTTTGGAAGGAATCTCCATAAATTCATTTGCAGGAGAATGAGCCAATAAAAGTTCTCCCTGGTCGCTCCATGAAGGCAGCTGAGGAAAGCTGAGATTTAAAGGATCTTCTGTTCCCCTTYTCTGGAAGGGCTGAGAGCAGGGATTTTTCTGTACACCCACAGAATGGAAATATCCTTTAGGAGGTGCAGAAGGGCTATAACTGTGGTTCACATCCCTCTCTCTTGACATGACTGCAAAGATGTGCATTTTGTAGAGCTGTGGAGAGAGGAACTTGATTTGCCCCCACAGACCTCCTTTTCCCTGTGGGCTGGAAACTTTGAGAGAGATTACAACTCTTGCTAAACATCACAGTCTGGCCCASTACATTTCCTTAATGAGTTTTTCAGGGCAAAATGTATAAAATAAGCAACTAGGAAGCACAGAGCCACTTAGCAGTTCTTGGCTGATGTAAAAGATGTCCCATTTGCTACATATTGTGATGCTCGGTATATTTTAATTGCATGGCAACTTGCACCTAATAGAAATGGCATTTTGAGTTCCTATAAATAGTTCCAGCTATCCCATAATCTCAGAACAATTTACTAATATTAATGAGTTGAGACATGGAAGAAGATCTTACCCTCCCTGCACCAACAGGCAAACTGAAGTAATTAAACAGGCAGATTTCAGCATCTCATGGAGTGACAGTCGCAGCCTCRGCTGTGATAACCTGGATAAGGCAGAGAAAAAATCACAGTTTTGAGTAATTTGACCAGAGAAACTCYCCAAAAATTGTATGGAAACATAGGGCAGGTGTCAGGGTAGGAAGCAGCTTTCTGCCCCCACCTTCTGCTTTGCACTGTCATGTAAAATGTTCTTGAAGATTCCCAGGCCATGCAAAAGAGGCCAAATACTACAGATATGAAAATACTAAAGAAAATGTAACCAATACCTACAAGAACAGTGTCAGATATGAGGAATTCYTTTTGTCTTACAGATGGTTTATAGAATGCCTGTTTCTAGAGGATGTGGGGGTTTTTGTGGGAGCTCTGTGAGTGCTGGTGTCCTGTAGGGTGGCGGGGTGGCACTCCATTCCCATCTATGTGCTGACAGTAGAAATAAAAATAAAATTTGCACAAGTCCTGATGGTGTAATGCAAAACAGCGACAAAAACTGGCAACTCAGGCAAAACTGGCTGAGCTGAAGTTCCTGGGTTTATTGCCTTTCTTCAAGCTGTGAAGTAAGTGGGGGAGAACYGTTCAGAGGCTGCACATGGGTTGTTCAGTGCTGCACTAAAGCCCTGGKGGAAGTCTTCCAAAAGCACAGACAATGTTTGATACCCAGCTCCTGGTGGCTTTCAGTGGGGTGGAGCTCTTTCATTTCCTTTTTCCCTTTAAATGTCTGTATGGGCTGCRCCATTGAGAATTTCATGGGGAGTGGGGAAGTTGCAGAATTTCCACGCTGGTGAGGCAGAGCTGTGAGAACAGACAGACAATTGCTCTGCACAGTTCCTGCTGTCCTGCAGTGAGTGTGGATCTTTACCAAATTAAAGACCAGGCACAAGGTACCCTGGAAAAAGTAACATCTGTGGAAAAGACATGGAGAGCTCTTTTTAAGGCGCTCTGCTAAGAGCAAGCAGAACTCAAACGGGGAAAACGCCGACACTAAAACTGTCAATGACACGCGACGATTTTGAGACAYGGGATGGGTAGGAAAGGCTCTGCTGTTTAGGGATGGATTGATTCTCTTTGGAAGACAAACACACAAACATTTCCTGCTGGAAGTTGTTTGGACAGGCCTGTGTGAGGCACAAGCCAGGGAGTCACCTCTGGGAACGAGCAGCCCTGAGCTAAACTTTAGCTGCTGTGTGGAGTCAAATCCCTCAAAATTAAAATGACACCRAAGATCTTGTTACAGAAGAAGAGTGGGAAGATGCAGCTGAATTCCTGCCTGTTGGTATGCATGTTGTGTTCTCCATGGCCAGGGGAAACACCCCCAAATTCCTCACTGCAGGTCAGCTTTACTGTTTTTGTGGAGATTCTCTTGAGGATAGTAACGCTGAATGTGCAGAGATGTTTCTTTGTCCCCTGTCCGTGAAAATCCTGGAGCTGTTCAGTTTGATCTCGACATTTCCACAACCTGGAAAGAGAGACTCAAAACCACAACCTTGGAAGTTAAACACATCTGGCCTTTGGAGGAGGTTGGTTTTAGGTTTCCACTCCAGGGCTCAGCATAAGCAGGAATTGTCATTAAATCCCCCAGCTCTGTCCATGCAGATGAGCCAGCACCATTGCCAGTTGTATGAGGTCATGAGCCACTTCATCCACTGCTTTTTCTGCCTACAGCAATTCACRTCAGCTTGTCCTTGGCCTATTTTTTTGAGAAAATATGCAATCTTTTAATTCCAAACAATCTCTCTTACAGCTTTCTCCTTTTCCCCCATAGGACAGATAAGGAGCTATTTGCCATTTCTTTGAATCCTGTGTGGCCACRCATCTCTGAAGTGCATGTGTGAGTCCACAAGTGCTTTGAGCACRTGTGCTGTGGCATTATCTGAAACTCCTAGAGGTGCTTCACACCAGGAAAACTTGAGTTAGCACTGTGGGCATTCCTGCTGGTGTATAGTCTGAGACAAATTCMGTTTCAGAAGTCAGAGGAGCAGTCCTTCATTGCCATACTTTCATTGCATTCTGCAGCTTTCTCTTCATGCTTCCCATCCATTTCTGTCAGCAACAATATTCAGTTTATTTTATAATTTAGCCCATTAGTGAGGCTTGTTGAAAGATGCAAGAAACTACTTTGCAAAGGTGTTTCCTCAGAATTTAAAATTCCTGAAGCTTTCCAGCCTTTACAAATGCACCTATAGGCAGCTGAAGAAATGTGCAGGAGTGCACAGGCTCTYTTGGAAGGCTGAGCTGTTTGAATAACAGCCATCAGTCTGCTCTTGACAGTTATTGAGAATAGCAATTCAGAACAATAACCAGTTTTAAAATTCCAAAAGGATTTGGGCATGTGGGTATCTTGAGAAATCTAGCCTATATAGTTTAAAAACTAAAGCACTCTTTCAGCAGTAACTTTTCCATTTGGAAACTGAAATCTCTTAAAAGGAAAGTTTTGGGGTGCTTTTTAAATATATCTTTTCAGAAACAATCTCTGTCATGGATGCACTGACTCCTAAAAAAGTATTTTCATGTCTCCATCAAACAGAAAGCAGCAGGAAAGACTGTTGTGTTCCAGGAAAGCTTTCAGGATCTGAAGCTTGAGATAAGCATTTTGTTTCTCTGTTGCCGGGTTTTTTCTGAATTTGAATCTTTTAAAACAAACCTTGGGAGAGGTTCCTCAGAGAATGACAATTGCATGTTCCTCTTACCTGAGATGACCAGTAAAGACTTCTCTTTGTCTTGTTGAACTGCTTCTCAATAGAAAATTGAGGTTTTAGTGTAATGACAGGTTTCAGCAGGGTATTTATTTCCCACTCGATATTTTTACCTTTCCTGAAAAATGGAATATTTTTGGAATGAATGGAATATAACACCTGAAAATGGAATATTTTGGTTGATGACTGAAATGCTTCAGCTGAAAAATGGGAAGTTTCCACAGAGGAGACCGACACTCCAAAAAGAACCCTGAAGACATCCCGGGATGCTGAATGGTTGCATGTGGATTCCATGGAGTGACTGATGCTTTTCTGTGGATTGTGTGTGGTTGATTTTGTGGCTGGGGTTTGCCACGGTTTTGAGGGACAGCTTTCACTGTTCTCAAGCAGCTGCAGTGCCCTGTAAGGTTGTCCTTTGTCACCTGCAGCCCTTTTCTGTGTCCAAACAGTTCCACTCGTGTCTGTCCTGCATCCCTCGTGTGAGCTGTGAGCACCAGGTACCGAGTGCCACATCACTAACACACTGCTGACCCTGTCCTGTGATTCCATAACACGCATTCAGCTTCCTACTAACACAGCTTTGGGTTTTTCCTACTCTTCTAAAATGTTCCCCTGCCAGAGGCAGGAGCTGTTTCTTCATTTAAAAGAAATGAATGCTGTGGATGTGRCACCTGCCCTTTTCTGGGCTCTCACCCAGGGATTAGAGTGTGCCCGGGGAGCTGAGCCTTTTACATACAATGCACAGCTGTGATATAAAGAGCCTTTTGAAAGAGAGCTTGGCAGCTTTCCCAGAAACAGCRGAAGGGTCCGTTTGTGCCTTACCTGTGATTAATTCTTTTCCGGTTGTGTTTGCRGTGGAAGGGTTTGAGCCCAGCACTAACAAAACCAATTTTGTTGTGCAGTTCACTGCCTCTAACTGTAGCTCCARCCTCTGGGGCTTCCCTACCTTTCCAACTGTTGACTAATATTAATTATGTGTATGCTGTTTAACCATCCAGGAGTGACCCTCTAAAGTGGCATTTAATCAGTTTGAGGCGTTTGGTAAAAGTGAATTATGCAAGAGAATGGTAGCAGGAACAGCTGTGCAAGGATAGAAAAGGTTCTGAGAYGCCACAGAAGGTCTCAGAGTCTGAGTGTTCAGGGATGGGGGACAGCAAAAAGCTTTCTCTGTTACTTCACTCCTTATCATCTTTTTGTGGGGAARAGGAGCATGTATAGAGGACTAATTCAAGGGTATCCCAGAAAGTCACGGATGAGTCCTCRATGGGCTCAGGCTCTCCTGAGATTCTGTCACTGCTGGAACAGCTGTTGGGGTCTGCGTGTGACACGAGTGACAGCAACAGCCAATCTGCCCTTGGCAGAGAAATGGGTCCCCTCAGCATCCTCAGCACCAGAGAGGGAAGATTCCTTTGCCAGTGCCAGTGTGGTTTCTCAGCTTGCTGAAGAGATGTGCATCAAMAGGCAGACACTGAGCCCAGAAGATTTAGTGTTACTTTTTCTGCCTTAATGTGGGGAGATTTTGGGTTTTGGGCTATGTGGTAGAGGAATTTGAGGGCCTGGCGTACTTAGGTTAAAACAGCATTAATGRAGCTGAGCTGGTGAGGGTTACATCAGTGGAAGAAAATCACAAAATACTGCTTGTGATTTCAGAGATCAAGAATTGTGGCTTGTTACCACTGCAGAGGTGGTGGGATGTCTGTAGGCTGGTAAGAGAATGAAGCAGTGGGATTTGAGCAATCTGCACCACACATTTTACCCTGCAAAGCTTGGGGCATGGACACATGTCTTGCACAAGTACTAGAGAAAATYGTCTTTGTATTTCCCAGTTGTATCCAGGACCTTGTAGGGACACATCCCATCYCAGAATGGCTGTGCTGCCTTGGTCTGTGGAAGCTGGAATGGAGCAAACCCTCCCAGGGTATGTGCTGAAGTCTGGAGGAGACTTCCCTGAATTCTGCCACAGACCTTTGTCAGATGGACACTCAGGAAAAAATATCCCTGCACTCCCCACCCAGGTCTTCACTCTTTCTCAGATAAATCCATCAGGCGTCTCTGGTCCAACTACTTGAAAGCCTCCAGCTTTGCTTCAAAAGAATTTATGAATTCCCCTCACAGTTCAAGTGCATTCAGCAGGACTGGGGAATTCCTTTAGATCTCTGCTGAAGAATGCTTTTAAGTCAGGGGAGTGCTTATATCTACAAAGCAAAGTTGCTTGCTCACCAACCAGCTCTCTGCTGGAAGCACCATCTCCCTCAGAAGATTCGCTGTTGTTCCCTGTTCCCTCTTGCCTGTCTGTAAAATACCCCGTGGCTAGGTAAATACTTTTATTCCATCCCATGCCAAACTTTCCTCCCCCTCCCACAGGAGATGTGTGTCAGCTCCCTTTGAGTGCAGATGAACGCCCATGTCTGAAGGGAAGCTGGCCTCACTCCAGGTGTCAGCCTCACACATCCTGGCACTGTGTTTTCCAACATCAAACTTTGAAAAGAAAACAAGAAAACAAACTTTGGTTTGCTCCTCCAGCGTTCCTGTTGCCGCCCACAACTGCTGCAGTGAGCCCTTGCAGCTGGGCTTTACAGTTAGGGTGATAGGATGAAGGATAAACAGGGAAGAATTAYCCATTTTGGTGCTTAAATGGGAGCTTCTGAGCATCTCAGTGTGTYACTGAGTGAAAGAAAAGGTTGAATAGGCTGAACATGTCCTGTTTTCCAGAATAATGTTTGTGCTCAGCTCATGGACTTCTGCAGTTGTTCCCAGTTACTTCATAGGYAGCTCAGGCCCTCCAAGAGCAGGATTTGGCTTTAAAAAGCCATTTTTTYCCCCCAGCCGTCCAGTTGCAGATTAAGCATCACTTTCCCCTCTTCTGTTTCTGCCTGGTTGATTGGTGAAATCAGCAGAGGCGCTGYGGGGAGCAGATCCAGGGCCACAGCCCGTGAGTTTGGCTGCGTGCTGGGGAGTGTGGGAGGTGAACGTGGTGTGCTGTAATGATTTACCACTCCCTCCCTCGCTGCTGCTTGTTAGCAATGATCTAAAATAAGCACATGCTTCAGCTTTCTGGCTGAGCACATTTTCTGGCCTTTGGGTGGCATGAGCTGTRTTTAATGTTATCGACAGCAGCCAAAGGTCTCCAGCCTCCTCTCTGCCAAATGAGTGTTGTGCACTGGAGCTCTGAAACCTCTGTCTGTCTGATGGCCCTGCTTTCTTTGATGTGTCCATCCTAAGGTCTCTTTTCTCTATGTCCCATCTCTGTTCTGTGTCTTGGGGATTTTAAGCATCTCTTGTGTGGGTGTATCACATCTCGAGCTGGTTAGAGCCTAGCTTATGTGCACCCTGGCACGCCGGGGAGGGCACTGCCAGCAGCTCTCCTCTCCAGTGCACTTTGTGTTTATTCACTGCAGCTAAAGGTGAGCATTGCTCTTCCAGTTGTGCCTCTTCAGGAGCTTCCCTCTGCTCTAACCATGGAATTGTCCCCATCTTCTGTTGTGTTTTCTGCCTTGTGGCATCTGCCAGCCCCACCTGGGAGCTGCCCTGCTGGCGCTCAGCATCCCCCGGACGCGCTCCTCCCTGGCTGACTCAGCCCTTCCGAGCACAGCAGAAATTGCTCTTTCTGCCCTGTCTGTCTAAAGCTTTCCCTCCCAGCCCTCCCGGCAGCTGAGTCACTTCCTTCTTGAAATCTGGCCTTAAATCTTCTTTTTTTCACTTTAGCCTGTGATTCAGTCCCTTTGTGAAGCTCTTTGCAGAGCTCTGCYGGGAGGATGCTGAGCAGTGAGATGCTCCTGGGGTGAGCCGCCCTCCTTGTCTCAGCAGTGAGCCCCTCTCTGAGGGCTGGGCCCTGATAAATGGTGCCTCTCAAGATGAGTAYTTCTCTTATCTCAGTGTTCCTTTCAGTGCTGGTCTGACGTAGTGATAGGAGCCAGCTCCTGCCCGCGGGCGAGTGCTGTAATTTCCTTTGACATCAGCATGTGCCTGTGAGGGAACAGCTCTACCCCTTCCCACCCTGTTTGATTAGATTCAGTCAGGGAGTCATTACAGCATCTCTGCCACTCCTCCTTGTCGCTCGTGGGATTTATGGAGCAYGTCTGAAATGTGCTCAGAGCAAGGAAAGCTTCAAGTTCTGCTTCTAAAGCCTGGAGATATTTTTAATATACCATCTRTGCTTCTCAAATTTTTATATTGTGATTTTTTTTTTTGGTCCCTAACCTGCTTATTTCCTTGGCCTTTGACCCTCTTATGGCTTGCCTTTTCAGTTTCCTGATGTGGAGAGAATCACCAACCAACAGGGCAGTTAAAAGATGTCACCCTGAATTAAGTGTGGCACTGCTGAACTTGTCTAGACTTGCTCCGGTTATCAGCAGAGTGTGGGATAAAGTTTGCCAAAGCTTTTAAATCCTGCTTTCATCTGGGACTTAGGTAGTTAAGCATTAAATCCGTTTCATTACCCTTGCAGCTTAGGCGCACAAGTGCTCAGTGTGCTTAGAAAAGTATCCTGTGGGAGCCTTGGGGCAGAACGGGGTAAGGCCAGGGACCAGAACTGGTTTTGTCGGGGTCTGGTGGCTTCCACGCTGGTGCCAGAGCTGTAAGAGCACGGTAATGAAACACTTGGGATTATATGAGTGGCTGGCCCTGCTGCCTCAGTCACTCTGTAGGGGAAGGGTCTGTTTGTGGGACTGTTACACTCAGAAATGTGTGCAGCTCTGTCTGTCTGAAGCTTGGGTTTTCTAAAACTGACCATTTTCACTGACCATTTTCTAAAGAGCAAACAAAAAAAGTCTTTTTCCAGTACTGTAAGTCTGCAAATAAAATGAAATCACTGTTCTAAAGGAACTTTGTTTTTGCAGAGGGGATGGAGCTATGGAATTTTTGGGCAAAACAGACTTGTCATCCAAGGAGAAGACTTTTTCATTTAAAATGATTTGTACAGGAGACACAGCAATCAAGTAAATGAGAATTGCAGTTTCTAACAAATGCTAATAATYGTAAGCTCTGATTTTTGATAAAGCTTCAGCAATCACATTTTTCACCTTCAGAACAGACAGCTGGCTGAGAACAACGTASCATGTCCTTTGCATACTGATCCCATGTGGCACATATTTGTTTTCTTTTGCTTAGAATGAAGTGATCAGCCAGCAGCTCTCTGTCATCTTCACTCATTGCTAYGGACCCTACCCAATCCCAAAGCTGGTGGAAATAAAGCGCAAGCAGACCTCACGGCTGGGTAAGTGTGACACGAGGATCCTGCTCTGCTCTCCAGGGAGAGCTGTGGGAAGCAGGCCTGGTGCTTGAGGGGGCACAAGTCAGAAAAACCTAAATTTGAAAGGCWTCTGCATCTCCCACCTCCCACTTTGAAAAGTCTGCATCTCCCACCTCCCTGGCTGCTGCAGGGGATGCTGCTGATGCTCAGCCCTCCCAGCCACTCCAGGGTGGGGTCATGGCACTGAGAGAAGACCCAAACAATTCTCCTGACCCCCCTCCCCGTGGCACAGAGCTCCTCACACATGGGGAGAGCCCCAATAGGGGATMAATGAACCCAGGGTGTGCCAGCATCACACGGCAGGGACGGCTGGCTGGCGCTTCAGCCAATGTACTCACTCTGAATTCCCTTTGTCTGAATTCCATGTGGATGTCTGAGCGTCTCAGGCTGTCCAAAATAGCTTTATGGCCTTTACTCATTAAAAACAATATCCTTCTATTCTGTTGCTTTCTTTTGTCAAAACAGGAAAATATTCAGTGCGTTCATGATCTCTTCCAACTTAAAAGATTTTGTTTCCTTCTTTTTGTGATTCTAGATCCCCATTTTCTTAACAATAAAGAGATGTCAGATGTCACTTTTCTGGTGGAAGGAAGACCATTTTATGCACATCGAGTGTTGCTATTTACTGCATCACCAAGGTAAAATAGAGATACATTTCTGTTTTTCAACAAAATAGAATTTGATTTGGGGGAATATTTCTTTTGCTGTTCCAGTTCTTTGAGGGCTAGTGGCCCAATCTTCAATTTTTTCCTAATCACAACGTGCCCACAGCTTGTTTCTGATTGATTTGCCAGACATTTAACAAGTGCTCCTGTCACTGGATTTTCACCCAGTGAATGATCCACGCTTCTGTCTGTGCTTCTGACTTCATTCCACTCAGGCACCCTGGCATGGTGCTCCTTGCTGCACCCTCCTCTCCACCATACAGGAATCTTAGTATTTTGATTCTTAATAATTTAACTTGTGAGTGGCTAAATCCTGCTTTGCAACTGTTCAGGCAGTCTCCAGGAAAAACAAGCTACTATTACACAATTCATTGACAGCATTTGACAGCTTTTGGGTAAAATTAAATAGCTTAAATAGTGAAAGGTATCATACTATATCCAAAGGCAGTATTTATAGTCTGTTCCTGTGCTCAAAAGGCTGAATGTGAGCAACCACCTCAGCCCAGCCTAAAAGTTGCTCACAARTGTGATTTGTATGCAGCTGCATAGTTAAAGGTTTGTTTTTAAACAGATCTAGCTGGCCCTCCTTAACAGCTTATTTCAAGGTATGGCAAGGACAAAGCACTGAGTTTGGATAATTTAAGCAATATGGGAATTGATGCTAGTGAGGTTGCCAACCTGCAGCACAGAGTAAAGAGATTTGCATAAACTAACTGCAGTATCTGACCCCATCTTCAATTAAGAAATGGATGTTTGGGTCTAGAGCTTCTTGGTAGATACACAAATATGTTTCAAACTCCAGYTTTAAGCCTGCTAAATTGTGTTCATAATAGAGTTTGGCACTGGTCAAAGCAAATAAATTGTTATCTGTATTTTAATTAACAATGATGTGGAAAAAGTTACCATCCAGAAAATGCTGGTCTTGATAGATAAGCCAGGCTTTGAACTACTGCTGGAAGGTCAGATGAATTAGCAAAGAGAGGAAGTACAAGGACAGGTGTTTCTGGCAGCACATTTCCCATTTTCACCTTCTGATCAATGGGTTTCGAGAAGTAGATTRTTATGTATGTATGTATCTCACATAMSTCTGCAGTTATTAACTAAAAATGTGCAGGTTTTTTGTCCTGAAACTTGTGCCTGCATTTCAGATTTTGATAATCAGAGAACAGCAACCTATGCAGTTTTCTCTCCTGCCTCTTCTTACACAATTGTACTAAGSCTGCATAGTAGCATTAAAAGTCTTAGTGTCATTGTTTCGATATTTTGTTCCAAAACATTTTTTAAAGCAGCATAATGGGCATAWGCCAAAATTGATCTCCTTGAAAAAAGGAAAATGATCAGGTTTTAAATGCTGCAAATCTTCATAAAAGATCATGTTGCCTTCAAGAAACATTTGGTTTTGTAATATGCATCCTTACAGAATCTGAATTTCTGATGCACATTTTATTCTATTGTTATATTGGATCTATTTTTCAAAAGTTTCAAAGTGAAATGTCCTAGGGAGAGGCTTTGAACTTTCTGTTTGTGTCTAAATCTTKATGCTTTTTTGTGACAAATACATTCATGTCAGCATACTGGTTTTGCAAGGGTTCATGCTGTCATTCCACTGCACTTGTGTACTGTTTTGCTGTCCTTTTTCACAGAAACAATCTGGTATTTAAATTTTGCTCCTTTTTATTTAGGTTTAAAGCACTGCTGTCCAGCAAGCCCTCATCTGATAGTACTTGTATAGAGATCAACTATGTGAAGTACCCCATCTTTCAGGTACAGTTCTCACACTGAATTTGAATGGAACTTGTGAGAGCAGCATCAGATCAGTAGATATTTGTTTGATAAACCAGAGCAGCGGTTTCCTGAGCACAGTTCCATCTCTGTTGGTGCTGTTGATCACAAATATGCCCCAGCAGATACAGCAACACTTCACTCACATGGGCTGTGCACACAGAGCCCTTGGTTCAACAAACAGCACTTGGTTCACCTTTCTGTAGCTGCTGCCTCTTTCTGTAATGGACAGCTTTGGAAGAGGCATGCTTCAAGTGTTCTCCAATCAGTTTTTTGCTGTGACAACATAAAGCTTGCTCTCCATACCTGCAGCATGGACATGGATGTGCTTCCCTTTATTTGAGCTGGAGCTCAGTTCCACAGAGCAACTGTTGCCACTGCAGATAATTCCCAGCTGCCTGCAGTAACTGGAGGCTCTCTGCACACACACTGAAAATTCAGAATGAGTTAATCAGTTTCCTGCAAACTGCTTGGAGCTCACCAGAAAGTCCAAGCAGTTTGAGGGTGAGGRTTGAGACATTAGACTGCCTGTGAGGAAGAAACATTGAATTTTGTAGAGAGAGAGAATAACCAAGTATATCCTGAAATCAGGAGGCTTGGGCCWGTTTTACCTATAAATCCTTGGTGGTGTTAGGAGGGACTTGGRTATTGCCTGCATCATCCCCTGTTCCTCTGTGTCTTGGGTTGCTTTTTATAAACACTCCCTTTTGTTTTGTTACAGCTGGTTATGCAGTATCTCTATTATGGAGGTGCAGARTCACTCCTGATTAAAAATAATGAAATTATGGAGGTAAGAGACATTTATTTAATTGTAGTGGGAGTGATGCTGACTGATCTGTGTGCCATTGGGCAAGATGTGRGCACTCCAGTAAGAGCCAGAAGTGCCTCACCCGGGGTGCCCAGGCTCTCTGCAGTCCTGCAGGAGGCTGGGACACTTCACAAATATCCACTTCGAGGCAAAGCTGCTRTTACCAAAATCTGGAACCAATTTCYAGCAACACAGTGTTCCATCCCCCCTAGCTCAGCAGCATTAAAAACATCCAGTTTGGTTCCTCACATGGAGAATTTTTGGGCATGTGCCAAGCTTTAACCATGAGAGAAATCCACTGGAGACACAGTTCAGTTACAATTTCAAGCATGGGACTGTGAAATTTTATGAATAAAACCATAATCTACTCCCTGAGGTACAGAGACTTCTTTACCCCTTTCTCACTGGATGTTAAATATCCAGATGCTGTTTTGACCTTTTTCAAAAGCCACCACAAGCACAACCTTATGGAYGTTAAGTCATCCTCTTGCTAATGCAACGTGCCATCATTATCAGCTATGTCAGCAAAACCACTCCAAATATATAGAACTAAGAGGYATTTGAGCAAACTCTTTGTAGTCATTCAGGGAGTTTTCAGGCAGCCAAAAAGGAGCACTTCCCTGGGGAGCCTGTTCAGTGATTGCCACCCTCCCTCTCAGTGGAGAACCTCGTCCTTATGGCCAATCTGCACTTCCCCTGGTGCAGCTACTTCTCATTCCTGTTGCTGTTTTGCTGTTGCCTGTGTTATTCTATCCCTCTATCACTGTCTGGCAGCCAGAGGGTAGAACTGRAATTCAGGACTGAAATTATCCCTCTTCAGTGCAGGCAGTGGATTTTTACGTAAGCATTCCCACATCAACTTCCTGAGCCATGTGGGAAAAGTTCACTAAGTCTCTGCTTCACTCAAAGTTTTGAAAGACCTCCTRAATTTCTAACCTTTTCTGAAAGAGGGAATCTCAGATTATGCAGTGCAGTAGCTTTATGGAGATGTGTTATCATCGAGGCTGTTAAAAAGCTTATGCTGCATTTCAGCTGGCAGTTGGCTCTACTTTTGTGACATCTCAAAAACTTCTGTGACTCCAGAAYGTATGACTGATTGATTGATCTCTTGATAACAAATCTGGCCATGGTTCCTCACGGTTTAAAGTAATTACAAACCAGCACATGACTGCTTGAGCCACAGAGGCAGCTGGAATAGGATTTGGCTTTATCTTTCAAAACTGCATTTAGTAACTTGCCTTATTACAAATATGATAACAAGAAGCACCAGAAATACTCCACAGAAATCTTTGCTGCAATTCATAATTGGGGCCAGCTGGCTGCTATCACATCAGCACTGCAGATTTTAGATTTCACAACAGCACTTGGATTTATTTATGGGATTCAAGTAGAGCTTGAGCAGGCTGCATCGGAGAAGTCAGAACAATGTCATGGAAGTTTCAGGGTTTTGTTTGTTCCCCGGTTCAGCATGAGAGTCCCTTTGGGATTCACAGGTTAGCTTTTTGTTGTCAGTCCCAGGTAGTAAGAGYTGTGTAAAGGCTGAATACCCCAACAAGTGCCATTTAAACACCTGCACAGCTTGGCCTGAGGTCTGGCTGGGTTCCTGCAAGGTGTGAAGCAATGAAGAACCCCGACCTGCTTTCTAAGGCAGGGCACAGAGCCAGAGCCAGTGACCTACCATGGAAAGACAGAAAATGAAATCACATTTCCATGCTGTAAAAGGATAGACTAAGGGCAATACAGGACATGTTAGCAGTGCTGAAATCAGTTGGAGAACTCAAAATTCAAGCCATTTTCACCCCACAGAGCTGCCAAGGCAGTGCCAGTGTGGGCAGTACAGGCACAGGGGAGATGCACAGCCAAAGGGGGAGGTCAGCTGAAGTGCTGGTGTCAAAGGAGCTGTGGCAGAGCAGTGACAGACACAGGATACTCACATGAATGTCAGCCAGGCACTGCCTCACAAAGTTGCTTCCCATCTCTGCCCTTATTCCTTGGAGTGATGTGGGCCCAGGCAGTGTCTCCTGGCTTGGACATCCCCTCAGAGCTGCTCCAAGTTAGAGCAAGGAACAGATGGAAATCTGACTCCATTTCCTTGAGCCTGCTCAGGTGGCAGATTGGAGGTTTATTGTCTCTCTAGATTAAGACTATCCAGGATGGTCATTATCATCTGGTTTGAATTCCTCTCATTCTCGATCCTGACCTTSCTGCTGACTTCCCCACATCCAGCCCAGGTGCTCTGTTTCAGTAAGATCTTGGGGAGCAGTTGAACCAGAACTTTGGGGATGTATTTGCCCTTATTTCAGAGTCATGTTTGCAAAGTGACAAAATATTCTTCAAGCCTGTTTCCTTTTTCTCCTTGTCCCATTCCAAAGTCAGCATGTAAACCTTAKCTGCCTCTGGTGTTCTCTCTGTGTACAGCTTTCCATTTAGAAGGCACTGCAGAGGGTTAAACAAATCAAACAATCTTCTCATTCTGACTTTTTGTCTGTATTTTCATGCTAACTGAAGAAGGGGCAGAGAAAAAATAAAATGAAACAGTGAAAAAGCAAGCTCTGATTCTGTATCACTCAGCAGTTTTTGACTATTTTTTCCATGGCTTTTGTTTTTTTTTAGCTTCTCTCTGCTGCTAAATTTTTCCAGCTTGAGGCTTTACAACGACACTGTGAGATCATTTGTGCAAAAAGCATTAATACAGAAAACTGCGTGGATATTTATAATCATGCCAAGGTAAAAATAACTGCATAYGCTTGCATGTTGTGTGTCTGCCGTCATCCTCATAGGTCAGCTTTCTCATAAGTAGTGAGATATAATATATATATATATATAATCTCATATCCTTAGTACATTTGCAATGTGTTTAAGATCTGTCATTCATTTAGTGGCACTGACTGGTTAATAGGTACTGTAGTGACAATCCAAAATTATGTGGTCTGAGTGGCAGCTCCTCAGCCCCTTCCCTGAGCACTTCCAACTCAATTTGGGTGTAACTCTGCGTGGGAGMCCTGTCCCTTATTCCTGGCAACACAAACTGCTGAGCTGATTCAACAGGAATCACTTAAGTGAAGAAGACACCTCTGCTTTCACCTTCCAGGATGCATTTTCCCATTTCCATTACCTGTTTCTTCCTGCCTGGAGCCCACTGGGGTAATACACTCAATGCTGGTGACACCTTGTCAATATATGAAAATACCAGGTTGTGGAAGTGCAATGGCTCAGAGCCCTGCAAGGATGGTAATGAGAATTYTATGTCTCGGAGAGTTTCTTATTGGAATCAAATTATATACTTAGCTTGTGAGGTTGCCTAAGTCATTAGACATAAAAGCAAGGCATTTCTTGTCCTAGAAAACCTATTTTCACGCACTGATGGAGGTGGTTACCACATTGATTAGTTTCAGTTTTTTCCTCCTCATGTGTAGTAGTTAGACTTTCACTTGGAAGATGGAAATGACACACAAGTAACTGCARTGAAATAATTTTCAAGCATTTCTTCAGAGATTTTTTTGCTATAACTTACACGGTTTGTAAGAAAGATAAACTGATGCATTGTGWCATGGAGGTTTGATTGAACAGAGTAATCCTGCAGATTGCTCCAAATCCCTGCAGTTCTGACCTCCATTCCCATCACCAGGTACTTCCTACAGAGAATAGTAATGCTAGGTTTTCRTGTACAGATAACATGCAATCAGGGTTTGAAATAGCACAAAGTTCCACCTGTAAAAATAACCAGTGAGCTATATCTGCAGGTCCATTTAATGTAATAGGAAAAAAATTACAGTGCAGGAATTGTTTGMAAAATTATTTGATTTGTCTTCTAGCTCATGTGGGACCTTCTCAATTTGTATYACTGTTAGTAAAATTAATAATTTTGGTTTAAAATCACGTTTTCTTTGAATTGTGAAATGGGGCAGTTACTTATATCCTGACTGAAGAAAACTCTTACGTGGAGCTTTAGACCTGTCTGAGGGACTTGTACATTGTTAATTCTGGGATGGACAAACACAGTGGCTAAATCCAGCTCCTGGTTTGCCTATAAGAGCCTCAACCTGCAAATTATTTGTGTCTGCATCTCCCAAAAGAGGTGGTGGAAATGGGTACTTGGGTGGGTTTTACAGCCAGAGTCATGTTGGCACTGCTGTGGGGAGGGCATTCCACACGTGGAGCAAAGCCTTAGGCTTCAASATTGAAAAAAAAATACAGTTTGGTGGATGCTCCCGTGCAGGGCCAGGAGTTGGACTTGATGTCCCTTGTGGGTCCCTTCCATCCAGCTTATTCTGTGATTTTGTAATGTGGATTTGTTCATATTTACAAATAAAAGCTGAATGGAGAGTACTGAGATCATTAATATCCCTGTGGGCTTYCCATTGTTAGAACTGCAGTCATAGAATTGTAAAATACCAGCTTGGAAGGGATTTCAAGGATCATCTGGTCCAACCTTTCTTTGCAGAAATACAGTCTAGACAAAATGACCAAGCACTCTGTCCAACTGAGTCTGAAAGTGTCCAGTGCTGGGAAATCCACCTCTGCTCTGGGGAGACTTTTTYCAGTGGCTGACTGTTTCCATTTCTCCTCCAAAGAGTCCTCAAAGCATGAAACTTTGCATGACAGCTTTCTGTAGTCATATGTCCCATTCCTGCAAAGGATGGCATTCTTGAAACTTGGTCTGTAATGTTTTCCCAAACCTGTGGTTTTAGGCTGTAACTTCCAGCATGGAATCCCAGGTCTGGTAAACTCTGTGGTAAAACTACCATCAATTTCCAAAGGAGCAAAGATGYAGCCCATGGAATTTTATTTCCCCAACAGGCAGAGTCTTTTAGCATGGAATTATTATGAGAATCATCAGCCTAAAATATTGTTTAACTCCTTCCCCTCCACACCTCCATATCTGTAAGTGTCATTGTGGCTGTCTAAAAGGCTTAGCTTGTGTGTTTGTTTTTGTGCAGCTCTTATGCACTGTATTTGCTGACTGGGTTTTATCAGAACAGTTATCATTCTCTYATTTCACTTCTTGTAGTTCCTCGGCGTTACAGAACTATCTGCCTATTGTGAAGGCTACTTTCTAAAAAATATGATGGTCCTCATTGAAAACGAAGCTTTCAAACAGTTGTTGTATGACAAGAATGGAGAAACATCTGGTCAGAATGTACTAGACGACTTACAGAGGACGTTGGCCACAAGGATTCAGTCAATTCATTTGTCTTCTTCAAAGGGCTCTGTTGTTTAAAGCTGAGGAAGATGGTAACCCTCCAATAAAAGACCCTGCAAGTTAAGTCTGCTGTTGTAGTTGCTCAAACCCGTTGCAGTTGCTTAAATGACTACAAAAAAAGAAAATGTAAAAAATTCTACGTTGCATTCAAATAGTTCTGTTTTGGCCAAAGGTGCTGCTGTGCTGGGGCTGTGTCCCCATTTGGATGAGASAATGCAGAAAACAAAGTTTCCTCCCTGGTTTTGAGCAAGCTGGGTACAAGAGCATCCSGTGAATCGCCGTTGTACTCAAATTCTGAACACGAGCCAGTTCATGGAGCTTGATACCAACAAAAGCCAGAACTCACATCAGTGAACAGCAGAAGTCCCTGCCTGAAGGGTAATGCTGGGGAACACCTGAATTGACCAATTCATCATTTAAGTCAGATTTGTTTCCGTGTTACACTGTTGAGAACTATATCTATCCCGGAGTCCATTATCTTGTGCATTTACAAAATGTAAGAACTGTTATTGCTGTCGAGCAAAGATCAGCAGTATTAGAGAGTGGGTAAGACTGTTRTAGTTGAGGAAAATATACTGGCAGATTTTTAGGGGTGGGAACTTTTTAAACTGTTCATAAAAAATAATGGGGTGGCCTTGTAGTTTAAAAACTATTTCTTAAGCTTAAAATTTCATTTTCAACAGAGCTGTGTTTGAGAATCTATGTAACATGTTTTGGTTTTTTAAATGGTAAAATGTACATTGTGTAAACACACATATGATCAAGTTTTGCTTGTATTCTTTCCTAGGGTGGTATAATCTTGCCTGAGAGGTGATGGTTACATCAAAGAGGCACATTACCCAGACTCTCTCTAATCCAGTAGTTGGGGGGGCAGGAGAACTGCATGCTACTCGTGATTTGGGGTTGAAATCAATGACAAACTCAACAAACATGCGTTTGCATGGTAACTGTACCTGTGAAATGTTACATTCGTGCTTTGTTTCGCCAAGACAAATGCAATGTTCCTTCCTGTCAAACTTCATTTGTGAAATTAGCTTATTTTTTAATTTGGTGCGATTGGCTGCAATGTGATACCCCTAGAGCTCCTTCTCGAGATGCTGATTCTGTTTGTTGCAGTGAGGAGACAATAACAGATCTTTACTTGATGTGTGGATATTTTGCTACTGGCCAGAGGTCGTGTCTGAGTTAGAGTTTTTAAATTATAATTAAATATGTACTATAGATTGATTTCTCACTGTATCCTGAGAATGTATAGGTTATCTACAAGTGCAGGGCTTGGGTGGGGTGGGGTGTGGGTGTGGGGGGTGATTTAAATGTCAAAGCTTTGTTTATTTTGCAGCATATTGTTGGCAAAACAAATCTGCTATGTGCCACAACATTCCTGATGCCCTGTCTCTGGAAACCACAGTAAGAAGTTGGCAAAGATGTTGCCTTCTCCGTGGCAAAGTGACATTAATATATTTATTTTCTAATGTGCCATTCAGGAAATTTAGAAGTTTGCATGTTAACCTCTTTTTCCTTTGTTGAAACATCTCCATCAGGTGCCTAGATGCTCAGAGAACACAGTTTTGGCTTTAGTTATCAACACAGTGGGAAGCTGTTTTATGGCTCTGAGGTGTAAATCCTCCTTTGTGCTTGTCTTCTAAAGCCTCTGCAGTTTCTGCAGCAAATGACAAAATGTCTAAACTGCTGCTAATGTCACAGAAACACAGCACATCAGTGAGCAGACCTTGTTTTCTGCCTTGTAGATGCTGTCTGGAACATTCAGCTAATGGCTACTTCTGTGTGAATGTTGTGATCATAGAGAAGCAAGACCATGGTGAATACAACAGCAACACTCAGGGGTGCTTGTTGTTGTTTGGTGTGCCTTCTCATCCATGGAAACCCATCCTTCTATGACAAAAATAACTAGCTAAGAGCAGACCTCACCCTGCAGCCTGGTGGTTTAAAATAGCAAAGTTTTTCTAACAATGATCATTATATTAAATAGGAATGAAACACTGGTAACTCTATCTGTGGTAACGTTCACTAGGTTTTTTTCAGCAGCAAAGAGTGTGATAGAGCCTTTGGTGGCTGTATATGGAGTGGTCAGTGTGTTTGGGCACCCAAAGGTGTCCCCAGACACAAGAGCCAGTGCTGCAGCTGAGCTGTGGGTCCCTGTGCCCCGTGTCCCCTTGCTTTTGTGATGGCTGAGCACAGCACAAAGTGTGGCACCCACTGCTTTGCTGGTGYCTGGCAAATGGCAGGAGAGAACAAACCCCAAGTTGTCATTCAGAGCTGTTTCATGAAGGGATTGCAGCGAAGGATTTATACAGGAATAACTTTTGTCCTTGGAAACGCAGGTAATCCCAACATCACAGACGTGTAGCTGAAGGAAACCTTAAAAAAAWACCCCAAAACCTCATAACTTTCAATTCTTTTTTGACCAGTGGTCCCTGTGACCTTTGCCAGCAGAAAAGCCAGCCTATGTAAATGTGTTTCTCCTGGAAGTAGCCAGCAAATGTTCGTGATCCACAAACCAGAGTTTGGAAATGGTGATTTTAGTCTGCCTCTGTTGATGTGAGACTGGATGAGTCCAGCTGAACCATGCCAGAYAATGTGCAGCTTGTAGGCTCTTCAAAAATCCACTCACAGAGATCCATGATCTTCACCACCCTCATAAACAGAAGGTTTTCCTAAGAGATTTCAGAATTTCTTCACTGTAAATCAAGCCACTTTTCATTCAAGGCTGATTGACAGCAAAACCAGATGATCTTGCAAGACCCTTTTAGAGGGTTATTCCATGTATGAAAGGAATTATCCTATTTGCATCACTAGTACAGTCTTTCCTAGTTCCTCTGCTAGTGTTTTCTAGGTCTCTGATTTTTGCTGTCATTCCCCTCATGGTTTTCCATTTTTCCCGAAATTCTGTACTTCAGCAGGAGTTTTATACATTAACAAGCAAAGCAGAGGAACTTTTCTGTGGTTTATGTACAGCATATCAGAAAATATATCCCCAGATATTTTCTACAAGAACATCCCATGGCTGACTTTGATCTAGTCTGTGTCATGTTGTAATTCCTGAGGGATTCATTGCTGCCTTCCCAGGAGTTCCATCCSTATTTCTGCATTTGTTTACTACACCTTTCCAAGTATAACACTTTCAACTTCTCTTTATCAAATTTGTTCTGCTCTAATCAGGGCAWTTTCCCCACTTCATCAAGATCAATTGCAATTCTGATCCTGTCTCCTAGCTTGTTTCATAAGCTCCAACCTTTATTATACGTGGCTTCATGCATGGATTCTTCATTCCATTAATTTTGGGGCTGGGRGGAAGGGCTCTTGTCAGTTTAATCTAAAAAGCAATATGAGTTTCAGTGGGTGCCTATGAATACCATYCCTATCAGATAAGGCTCTTTCCAACAGAGCATTTTATTAGCATTTTTTTGAGACATGGTGTTATCATCTTAGAAAATAAAAAGCTTTCTATTCCTTTAGTCTTTGTATGAGTTGCCATAATTTACAAATTTTGAGGCCAAATATTGCCTCCAGTCTTGATAAAATGGAAAAAAATACAACATCCTTAGAAAAACTTAGAATTTTCTTTTTTGATCATAACTTTCCAGCCTGTAATGAGTGAAGGTGCCTTTCCATCTGTCTTTTTYATACTAATCCACTGCTGTAATATTTGAGATCTTACAGACATCCTGTCCTTGCCTTATGGCAGATCTTTCCTTCTGTCTCTACATGGTCCTCCCTTAGTTTCCAGAATTTCCTCACATTCCCACTTTGCTTCCCATGCTGCCAGTTTCCACACTTCCCAGGTTTTGTTTTTTTTTTACTCTAGAGCCCTGCTGGATGCCTTCCCAAGCCCAGAAGGGGTATCTGTGTTGTCTTGAATGGACAATTTTTCAATAATTAGCCCAAGAACTGGGAAAAGGATGGGAAATGTAGGAGGGCAAAGGTTTTGGACATCAGAGAGGAAGGCTGGTATTCTTTTCATTACAAATTTCGACACTGTCTACTCATTTCTCAGATTTTCCCCTGATCTATTCCTTATGTCTGCTGTCCTCTAAACGCAGCTTGTGGCCAGATGCTCTCTGCTCTGGAAAAGGGCCAGCTTTCCAATGGCTAAGACTTTTTTTCCCCAGCTAAAACTTTTGCCTGCTTGCTGTCAGCTCCGGAGTAGATTTGTGCAAATGTCTATTAAAGACAGAGGAAACATCTTTAAAGAAGTGTGATGGGTTAGTAGCCAGGCTCCTGYTGGCACTAATGAGAGCTGCTTGCTGAATCCTCCACATGCTGCTCTGGACACTGAGCCTTTTTCCACTGAATGTCCACTGGCTTCATACCAAATGTAGCACAAGTCCTGGATGGGCTGTAGTGTGTGATATTCTGGGGGTTTTTGGAAATTTTAGTTTTGTTTCAAAGCATAGCACCATTTGCTGCTCTTTAAAGGTGAAAAGAAGAAGAGAATTCGTGAGTTTGCACTGAAATAAACTGCTTTGAGGTGTGAATGGGCATGCTCAGCTTAGGCACAGGTTTCTATCCATGGTGGATGGTGCACTAATGAAGTTTTAGTAAGAGAAGAGATTTATGTACAAGAATTTGAATGTTTAATTCCAGATCTTTGCCTCTGATTCCAGAGGTAGAGTGTTCACTGTTTCCTAATTSGTTTGTTCTTTAACTCAGAGTTCCCATGAAATCCAAGGGAAAGGAGAGCAGGAAGAGGGGGAGCAGCCCCATCTCTCACCACTTGCTTGGCATTCCCAGCCAGCCCAGTTGACTCCAGTCTCTTCTGTGCTCACACAGGGGATTTGCTTGGTCCCAAGCTCAGATATTGCACAGAGYTGAAGCAATTGGTAGCACTTTCTTGTCCTTAACAAATATCTCCACAGCTGCAGCTGCTACTGCTGCAAGAGTAAATTTGCCTGAAACTCTTAGTGTGTGGTTACCTTTGGTCTTTCCACTTCCCATCATCTCTGCTGCTATGTTTTCATTATAACTTCCATTGCTGGGCTTTGCCCAAGCACAGTGAAGGGCAGTCTTATTTCTTACTGCCTTTCTAAAGCAAACAAAGACAGAGAAAAAAACCTTTCTAAAATACTCAATCAAAAATCATTTGTGGTTTACAGCAGGGGACATAAGAAAATGGATATGCTCAGAAACAAAAAGAAGAGACTCTCACTTTAGAAAACTCTAGTGTGTTAGGAGGTCATTTTAATTAATTAAGGTCAAAGCCTTATTCTGGCAGGGACAGATTAACATGTTTCAAAACATCTGGACTTGTTCAAGCTACAGGTTCAAGAGAGCCCAGCCTTACCCTTTCCCCTTCCCAGCAGTGGATAAATTGAATATTCTGTAGCTCACTGCATGAGCAGCTTTCAGATGAGCCTTTCCAAAGCCAGGCTCTCTGTGTTCTGCAGGGTTGTTAAAGAGCTCACAGCACATCTGCAGGCTGCAGTTTGCCCCTCAGCACAGTCAAAGCCTCCTGTGCCCCACTGCTGCTTGTGCCTTACTGGGGCACAAAGCAGGAAGGAGAACAGGAAGTCCCTGCAGCCTCATCAGAGTGAAAGCTGCKTCCCCACATCCAAGCAGTCATTTGGTCAAATAACCCTGCTTAACCTGCTCAAGGCTGGCTAGACTGATAGACAAATTTGGGACAGCCAGTGCAATACGCAGGAAACTGATTTTTGCCTTGCAATTAATTGTGCCATTTGGGGATGCAGTAAAATGTGCAGTCTGACTTCAGTTATGAGTTTATGTTCATTCATTGAAGAATACAAGGACTATAGGAAAGTATCTCAGAGCTTTTTGACCTCATGTTCCTGGCTCAATTCCAATTAGTACTAGAAAAAGTTGACCTATTTAAGTCCCAYCAGTACATTTTGAGCAGTATGTTGCTTCCTGTCCCTGTTTCTCTGGAGCCTTGCAGCCGTGCTGCAGCCACATGGGCTGTGCCAGTGGGGAACAGGGGTGCCTGAGCATTATGCAGACACAAAATGAGTAAATCCCACTCTGCAATGCAGCCATTCCTCCTGCTGATCCCTTTGGCATTATGGGGAAGGTTGAATAATGCATTTCTGYTGTTTACAGCCCCAAGTTGAGATCAGTGCTCTTTTCCCCCACTCTCCCTTGGCTCTGTCATCTATCACAGGGAAGAGGGATCTGGATCCTGCACTTTGTGAAGAGCAGCAAAATAAAACCCACAGGAAATATCAAATCCTCTCAACCTGCCCTCCCCACCCCCAGCAACAGGTGGACTGCAAGTGTCCTTCAGTCCCACTCCTCTAAAAGCTTCTTGTAATGCTATTTGTACATTAGTTATCCTCAGAGCAGGCTTTTCATTAGTTAAAAGTCTGGAAAGCATCTTAAGTCATTCACGGCAGAAGTGAGATTGTGAAATTCATTTAATTCTAATCATCCATGSCATTAATTTTCTGTTTCTTTGTGGTTTTTTGATGTTGTGTTGGTTGGTTGTTTATTGGGGGAGTTTGGGGATTTCTTTTTTCTTGTTTTATTTTTGTTTGGCTTGGTTATTTTTTCATTGGGAAGAAAAGATTAAGCAACATGCAATGCTTTGGATTTTCTATCTGTAGTTATCATTGTGTGTATGTTCAGGAGAAAGAGAGATGGACAGTAAATAGATCTGTGGGATATGTTATGAGGCGTGAAATCATGTTTGTAATGAGATTTCTTGTTAATGGCAGTCAGCTTTCCTTGACACTAGGCATTAATGCAATATCCATTAGTGCAGCTAAACCTCCCTCTGCTCCACTTTCCCAAATGGATTTCACTTTGAACTTAGTTTACCATTTATAAATATTTGATATAGGCTTCAAGAAGCAATTGACATGTTAAAAATATATGAATGTTCTATAAAAAAACCTACAAGTTAAGATTCTACTATACCAYCATTCACAAACCAAAACATGAAAGCATGATGAAATTTGCTCCATTAAAATGACTGGAARCCTTTACATTGATTTCTGTAGTCTRTGGATTAGGTCTGTTTTCCATCTYTCTTTCCTGCTGTGTCACCTTTGAAGTCTTCCCAGGCCGAATGCGTATCTGCAATTAGAAATTGCAATCTTTAAATGGAGAATGATCCTCTTCTGAAGGGCTGGGTTTGTGTCTTTATCCCTGGAAGCAACAGCTAAATTGGGAGAGCCCGATGTGAGCATCCTGGAAAGAGAAGAGGGACAGTTTTCTGTTTCCTTTCTCCCTCTTCACATCGATTCCCACCTGTCCCTGTAATGTCTTGGAACTGAAAGCTAGAAAGAACAGTGAAAACAAGAGGAAAGGATGTGCTAGAAATATGATGGTTTCTACAATAGTGCAGAGCCATTGTGTTGATCTTGWTTTTTTGCTGGTTTTAGGCAGACTCCTAATTTGTGTAATACAAACCCAGGAATGGTTACGATTGTTTTGCATTTGTTATGGTTGTTATGAATTTGGGTTTGGGGTTTTTTTCTAGAAAAGTGGTTTTGTTTGCTGCCATCTTTTGTTGGGGTTTTATGTGAAGGTTTAATTTCACTTTTCATTGAGAAGGAAATGAAAGATCACATAACCCAACAGCAATCATCAAGAAACACAGAGATCCTGTCCTCCATCCCACAGATGTGGCTTAAATAYTGGTTTGTGGCTTCACAGGCATGTTTGAGGTCATCTATAATTAACAACACAGGTGAAACTTTCTTCCCCTTTGCTTACCCATTTATGGTGGATAAAAACAAAATAACAGAGTCAGGGTATGGACAATAGGGATGGCAGATGTTTTTCAATGGAGAAAAATTATAGCTAAGAAATACAAATGTTCCAGGAGCCAATTATGTTTTCTCAAAATGACAGATAGACATCTGTAGCTCATTCGAAGACATCAGTCTCTTGAATGTGTTAGCTGCTTTTGAAAATTGCCTRTTTTGTGCTGTTAATCAAGATCCAGAACAAACCCTTCCACTGGAGACACTAACTGAGGGCACTTAGAACCAAGGCAGAARAGAAGATATGAAAAATAGAGGAGCTCAGCCATAATTTGAAGTGGCAGCTTTGTTTGCTTTTGTCCAYTGTGCCCACAACTTGAACATTATTTTAAAGGGTGTGCTTGTATTTAATTTCTTWGGATTTTTTTTAATTGCTGCAGCACTCTCACATCATCTTCTCCAAGTGCACTTTAGGTCATCTTAAACCCKGTTCTGTCTGATGCTGATCCTTTTAAAATCCCCAATGAGATTACGATTCATTTGTCATTGCTAGATGTCATTTTGTTAAGGCTGTGTAAAGGCACTGCAGAATGTGAAACCAGCAAGTTGATTTTTATTATTGCATTACTCTGAACAAGAAAAAAACTAATGGGATCTTTGTTTCTAGTGTGAAATACTCCCCTTAGCTTGAGAGGACACGTGCAAAGCCTCTGCTCTGAATGCCTCAGTATAATCAAGTTACAAAATGGAGGAAAATGGTATTACAGAAAGGTTTTTGAGAAACATAACTCCAGTGGAGCAGAACACTTGCTAAAGTCTGCTCTCTTACTCTGCCTCTCTCATGAAGTCAGTGGGAATTTTTAATGCTGCAAAGCTGTATGGCTTTTTTAATGCACTAGCAGATGTAATTTCCCATCCATCCCTGCMCTGTTGTGGTTGGTACACCAGAAAGGCTGAAGGYCAAATCCTGCTGTCACTGCACACAGCCCCTCTACTTCTCCAGGGATCACAAACATTATATATGTTACTTKAGGTTTTTGCTGAAGAGAAATGGGAGAGGGCAGCCTTCCTTCTGCTTGTTGATCATAGGCTTTGCATTCCCAATGACTTCATTAGAAGCATCCTATATTTATGTGCTGCAGAATGAGGCCTGCGTGGGATGGGAAAGATTTTTATGAATTTAGACCTGCCTAAGAAAACAACCGTTCTAATTTTAGACGAGTTGCATTCCATATCCATCTGTYTAGTTCATCAGTTTGATGTTTACTGTTTAGCAAATTGGATTTGGGCTTTTTTAAAAATAATTTCTTTAAGGGCATTGCCTGTCATCCACCAGTGTAAAATAGTACCAAGGACTTCCATACCTGTAGGGCCAAGCTGTTCCAGCTTCACACATCACAGTCCCGTCARAAGCAAGGAAAGTTGGACTGGGCACATGAATTGCAAACCCCCTGAYATCCAGTCCTGCCTCATTTCTTAGAGATTGATGACATCCTGGAAAAGAAARCCAAAACACATGGTGCCACTTCATCCAAGTTTAAAATGCATTGAAATCAAGGAAATTATATTATACATGACTGTAGTCTATCAAATCCAGTCCTGTCCATAGGCAGAACTCCAAGGAAAGTAACAGGAGTTTCCATTATGGAGTTTGCAGAAGGAAGCCTACATAATGAACTATAACAAAATGTCAGCTTTGTGTAAACTCTCCTGGTGGGTCTGTATAAAGGTTTTTTAATAAATCTTCATTGGAACATACCAGAGGTTAATAAACTTGCACCTTGATAGAATAGCTTTATTTGTATATACTCTATGTAAATTTTTATCAGAAAATACATGTCATTCTTTGTACATATCTGACTAGAATGGTGGCAGTGCTGTGCACTGCTGTTTAGGAGATCCAGCTTCTCCAGTCTTGGATTTCCAGCTGTAAAGGCTGCAGGAGACTGCTTGGGACCAGCTAAAACATTGGATGGATGGATAGATGCTCACCGCCCGTGGCTTAGAAATGCAGGAGCAGGATTTGGAACAGATGGCTGGCTGTGGAGAACATTGCTTGCCTCTACCCCTGGCTAAAGGACAAGTGCCTCCTTCGCTGTCATCTCCAGCAGAAGTGATTTGTGGTCAGAGTGTGGGGACCCTATTTGGTCTTTGAAAGGGGTCTGAGCTTCAGGTGTCACGTGGGAAGGTCCCTGAAGAAGCACTGTGTACATATGTCTACCTGTCTGTCTGTTACCTGATATCCCACTGTTCCTGTATTGAATGGTCTCACTAACCTGTAAACAAGTGATTGCTCCTGTTGTGTTACTGCTTTGAAATTCTCTGCATGCACTCTGGCATATAATTCTTTAAGAAAAGAAATTATACATATTATATATATATATTTATATATATTGTAGCTTGCAAAATATTCATGTCGAAGAGCCATGTTTTGTGCAAATTGTACATTTGTGAGCAATATTGCAATACGAACTTTTACTAGCTGTTGATAGTAAATTTATCWCATTATTTTTGAGCCTATATACGTATCCCGAGCTTTCAACCTCAGGCGTTAGGTCAACTACTGAAGGAGAATTTTTCCATGCAGTAGAAGTAGCACAGGCTTTCAGTAAATAGGCAGGTGTGTGAGTCCCATTCTGTTTAATGCAAGTTGCAAGGCTGATTCTTCATGCAGTTTGTCAGGCCAAACTGTCTCTCTTGTCAGTGCTGGAATCCGTGTTTGGTATGAGGACACTGTCGTGCTCATCTAGAACAGAACTCAAACCCCAACGTTGCAAAACAAAGTGCTTAACTCCTACTGCCCTCCGTCTCCGCAGGTGCTCCAATATAAATACCAGGRGGACTTAAGGAACTCCCAGTTCCCTGCCGGATTGCCAATGTTAGATTTTCAAATGTTCATGCTACATAGTTTTCAATGTAGGGGCTAGACAAAAGTGTAATACCAGTACGGCTTTAGAAAAGCTGCAGTGTTTGGAGCTTGACCTTGAACCTTTTACCAGATTCCTGAACATCATTGGTGGCTTTGTTTGCTCAATGTTTACCTCTGATAAATGTATGCTATTGATTTAAATGTTTAATATATTGACTGCCTTTTTTTGTATATTTGTTATCATAAAGGTTTGGTTTAAATGCTAACAATTGTGGTCTATTTTCAGACTTGAAATACTTAACGGTTCTGTATTTGGAAGGCAAAGTTATTAATGAATATAGCAATTTGGTATTTTATTCCTGTTTTATACAGCTGCCCCCATAGGTTATTATCAGATAGCAATSAATATTGCTGAACAGCAGGTGGAACTCCTTTGAGTGTATTTATGAGCCATCTCTGTTCAATAAAAATTCCATTGTTTTCTAGCCTAGGAAATGGCTGCCGTGAGTGTTTTTGTTGTTTCTTCTCCCCTTCAGGTGTTGATGTGTTTCAGGCAGCAGCAGGACTGGGCTTTTCCCAAGAACCATCTCCCAGAAACCACACATGTTCAGGATTTTACATCTGGAAGTCTTGGTGCTGTTTTCCCATACACACTGCTGTCAGCATGCTTACAGTGCATGTGAAGAAGTGACATGGAGTCAGTTCCAAAAGCCTTTCTCCAGGTGCTGATCTGCCATAAAATGGACACATAAGACCTGGGCATGGAGCTCCACGGTGCTTAAAATGAAGCATCTGTAAGTGCATCATAGCCAGACAGGTTGGATGCAGGAAGATTCCAAAGGCTGGAAGCTTCATCCATTATGCAGCATTCCTGCAAGTATGTTCAAATAAGCTGGAAAAATGGGTGTCTCAAAGAGAAGTCAGGTATAAATAGAGGGAGTTGATTAACTTCAGCATGGGTGTGAAAATCAGGTTTTAAAAGTATTTTTGGTTTAGCTTTATTTTTTTTTCCTCTTACTCTTTAAATTAATTTACATGCAGAAGCATGTGTACAATATAAAAAAGATCATTGTGTGTCTCAGTTTGATTATGCAGAAGTAACATTTAAACCACTCAGAAATATTTTTTTCCCTAAATCTGCATAATGGCTTATACAGATCTATTTCTCGGTGTGTAGTGGTATCAGCTAAATTTTTCTATGTTGACAGAGCTTTATGTTTTAATGAACATTTCATCAATGGCTTTTMTTTTGTCCAGTGAGTCTTTCAAGAAAAATGTTCCAGAATAAGTGCATGGGCTGGCTGTCTCTAAGCTTTGCTGTGACGATGTAAGATTGCAAAGTGAGGATGTCTGAGAACCTCTGCTGGGAGGCCACCATTCCCAGTGCAACCCTGCAGCCTGGCTACCTTCCTTATCGGCCTCTCAGCTCTACAAGCCAGTAAGAAGYTGTAGTGTCCTCCAGTGATAACAAATATTTGAAGCATCCAGTACTGAGCAACACACTTAGACATGGAGGAAATAAAGATGTGACACCACTGAGACAAATACTGGCCCTGATGTCCCTCGTTGCTGCCGTGGTGGTGGAGAGGTGCAAGTCCTCAGGTGTTTTGAGGTGTCCAGCTGACAGCAATCATTGCAGGGATAATGGGATTCTCATTCCCAAACTCTTCAGCACACATTTTGGGGAAGCAGCTGCTGCATAAGCATGCCTCTCGGCCTTGATAATGCAATTACTGCCTCCCGATGCAGTTTTAATGTCTTTCACATGTATCTGGTTTACATTGAGATCACACTTGTTAGATACAGCTGAAAGACGAGTGATAGAACTCATTTATTCCATAAAGTTAAACAAAGAGTACCCAAAGCAATAAGATCTGGGAGAATAAGCCTTAGTACAARGATATTTTATTTTTCAAAGTGAGGAGGTTTGTGCTCTCCCGGAGAACTCCTTGAGGAGATCAYGGATGAAAGAAAATGAAAGCAGCCTTGTTTTAACTACCTGAAAACTTTGTGCCTAGCTATCAGTTCGAGTTCTTCCCTCCAGGCTATGCAGCAGTGTGCAAACAGGGTTTGTCATCTCCCTTGACGAGATGCTGCTCTACTGAGTGCTGATGTTTCTTTGGTTTCCTCCCACTATTCGTGCTCTGTGTTTCACAGAAACACACAGGGAATGCAAATAGAAAATCAAAAGGTAACCTTGAGGACTTAGATGGCTGCCAYTGGTGTTTCAAAGTCACTCTAAAGTAGTCAGTTCTTTCTTTCCTAAGTTAGGGGATTTCTTGATTATGTGACTGCTTCTAGCTGTTCAGCATCCCTGGGATTGCAACACTGATATTTTGCAGAACCTTAGAGAAAACAGAAAAAAAAAATCTGAATGAGATACCAGTGTATTTATCACTTACTCCTTTTCTCATCTGAAGAGGTCAGCTTAGCCACAGCTGTAAACCTACAGTATAACTTCTCTCAAAACACATGAAATTCCCTGGGTTTTTTTCCTACAGCCTGTATGATTTGCACAATTAATCTTTTCATAGCCTAGTAGAAYCTTCCAGCTGTYGTACTAGAGATGTTTACAGTGTCTCTGAGAGTTACAAGGTATATCAAGGTCTCTGCAGAACCTTGGACATTGGAGTTCTTTTCCAGTAGTTACTGGAGAGTCTGCTGGAACCAGCTGCTTCAGCATCACTCCTTCATCAGCCAGCTCTCTCCTCTCTTCCATCCTGACTTAATGTGAAGAAGGATACTCTGATACTCTCTGGGCTCCTTGACATGTCCCCTAAAAATGAAGCTGGATCTTCCCCTTGAAGAAACCACTGACTTTTCCCACTGATTCCTTTTTCTTCACCTAGTAAATGCACTCCAGAAGTCTTTATTTTGAAAAAAAAAAAACAAACCAGTTGCACATTGCCAGCAAGTCTGTGACAGAGAGAGGTATTGGAATCACCCAGCATTTATGGACTGGGTTTCAGAAAAAAAAAAATTACTACTACTAACTGCAGTTCACTAAGCTTTAATAACCATCATTCACAATTGCTGCCTATTTCCCTTCCTTCCTTCCTTCCTTCCTTCCTCCCTTCTTTCCTTCTTTCCTTCCTTTTTTCAGCTGTTTTTTCTTTGGTACCTCTGCTGTTCAGCCTCCCCACAGAGCTTTGCTATCCTGTGAGTACGTGCACAGTGGGTGGAAGGTGGAGCATGTGTGCCCTCTCTGGGTACTGCTTCAGTAAAAACAAGTCTGGCTCAACTTTATTCTGCAAACCTCCACACTGTAACTGCAAGTATCTGAAAAAAAAAACCAAACCCAGAACATATCCAGGAACCACAGCCACTGGAAAGTAACATATCTTTCTTCTTGGCTGCATAAAACTCCCCTCTGCCTGTCCTTTGAGAATAACAGCCWCTTTGACAAAACTTCCCTCAGAATCTGGAAGACTGACAGTCAAACTGTAGCCGAATCATGCACGGGAGGAYGAGAAGGATTTCTTGAACACTACTAAGAGAAGATGACCATCAAAGCAAAGCAAATACAGCCCAGCAAAAAGGCAAGCGTGCCAAAATGGAGGATTACAGGTAGGACTAGGATGTCTATGCCACAGGGCACACAAGGAAGAGCTAGAAGGAAGCTTTTGTCATGGTACATTTATGTATACATTAAAACAAAGCATTTCGGTGAGATGAACAGGGTGGTGAAGAGRTAGTAATATTTGGATAGATTTTTATTTCTCACGCTAGAACCACAGAAGAATCAGGATGGAGAATAACAATAACACCACAGTGGTCTTGTCTGGCGACGTGGATGGCATAATGAGGCCATTTCATCTGTCAAGCTGAAGTTGGGATGCCGAAATCCTCCTTCCCCACCTCAGCTTTCCATCCATGTACTTTGCACTGAATTAAGATTCCAGTGMTGGAAACAGCGGTGATTTCTGCAAGTTAATGAGTACCTTCCTGTACATTCCAGGTAGCATTTTACCCTGATTTAATAAGGTTAGCTCGTGTAGGATACTGACGTTTGGGAGGGCAAAAAAGCAGCCGCTCCTGTGGAGACGCCAGTCCCCCACAAATCCCTGCACCTCCCGGTTGCCATTGACTCTGTGCAATGCTTTCTTTTCCTTGGATAAAATTTAGAGATCGGTAACAGAAAAAGGCCCTTCTAAACTTTTCATTTCGGTCGATTGCCGCTGTGATATTTCAGTGGAAAAGAACGGCGGCAGGGCAGATCTCCCCCAGCGCGTGACGGAGGCCGTGCCCCATTGTGGGAATTGGAGGGCTTGAAGGTTGGACTCGGTGATCTCGAAAAGTTTTTCCCAAACTAATGGATCCTGCGACTCTGCGAGAGTCCCGG
>NW_026623722.1:195715-222782 GCF_030028575.1 Malurus melanocephalus | reverse complement strand
ATCACCCCGCCCACTCCAGCCCACGCCATTTATACTCCACGCCCCTCTCACTGTAGCCTCTCCCCGTCCTGGCGCTCTTAGATGGCGTCTGCACTTATCCCCGCCTCCTCCGCCGTTTCTCGCCGTTCCTTGAGGGCCTCTCCGGTGCCGTCACTCGGGTGCGCCCGGCCGCTCGCACGTGTGAGGGACCGCCATGAGCTGCCCGGTGCCCTGCGCTGCCTGGGTGCGGCGCGGAGTGGCCAAAGAAACGCCGGACAAGGTGGGGCCGGGGCTGGGATGGCGCTGAGAGACCCCCGCCCGCTCCCGGCCCCGCCGCCGCCCTCACCCCCTCTGTGTCCGCCCGCAGGTGCAGCTCAGCGAGGAGGAGCTCAAAGGTCTCATCGAGGAGGCGCAGGACAGGCTGGGGTGAGTCGGGGCAGCGGGAGGGATGCGCCACATCTCCCGGGCTGTGCTGGAGCCCCCCGGGCCGGGAAGCAGCAGCGGGGAGCGGCAGCACGAGTTCCTCCTGGAGCCRCTGTGCCAAGGGAGCTTCACGGAACGGAAAAACATGGAATGGAGCAGGTGCTGCTGTTGTCGCGGACAGGACAACACGAGCCGTGTTCCCGTGTGGTTCCGCATTGTCAGCTGCGGGCTGTCAGGGCTGGATGAGCATTTCGGGCCTGGCCCTCTCTGGAGCTGCTGTTGCCGCCTAACGAGGGGATGAAGAGCTGGGTTTGTAACTGGGGGTGCTTTAGAGGTGTGGCAATCCGAGATAGGAGTCCCGAACTGATTGGGRAAAAGCCGAGGCTGTGATGTGACAGTCTAGGTCTGGAGGATCAGACTGACGTGGTATCTGTGCTTTGGTAAAAAAGGCAAACAGACATCACATCTCCCCTCAGCACTGAAAGCTCTTGGTTATGTAGTAGTATTGAGGTTTTTGCTCTGCTTTTAAGAAAAATGTTTAACAGAAGTGGTGTATTTAGGAAGCATAACCTATAGAAACCAAGAAAGGAATGTCTGTCTTTCGTCTAGAAAAAAATTCCATCTTTTGGCYATTTTCTGATTCCATCTTTTGGCCTTTTTCTGTTAGATCTGTTAATAGATTTAGGYTTCTGAGTGTTTCAGCTGTGTAGGGTCTGTGGTTGTACCGCGGTGTGTGGTTGAACAGGTGCAGCAGGCRGCAGGAAAAGTTTTTATCGTGGGATGAATATAATCCACCCCATTTCATGTCAGTGACACTATTGTTGGACAGAGTGTATCATCCCAGAATGTATTTTGTTCTGGCTTTGGTTATTTAATGGTTTCAGAATATTCCTAAACATTTGGAAGATTCTCACTTTATGTTAAATTCTTAACTAATTCAGTTTAATATTCCTGTTTTCTGTGGAGTTTCTTTCTTCCCCTTCATATGTGTAAGMTTTTGAGTGATTTCCTTTCTCTTGCAATTTCAAAAGCATGGAAAGATTTGAGATACTGTTTTTTATGCATTCTGTAAAACATCAGATTGGAAATYTGAAGACCATCTGAAACAACCAAAGGTGTTGTGGTCTGTTTAYAATTTGTTCTACTTTGTAGAAATTGTTGTAACACCTCACTTTTTCCCTTGTGCAAAGATCACAAATCAAACTCAGATTTAGAGTCTCTAATTTTTGATACTTGTCTCTGCTTAAATTGATAATGTTAASTGTTTATTTTACTGAACAAATTGGGAAAATTAGGTTTCTGATATTTAAATTTAAAAACTGTATCTGAGCACTGCCTTGCCCCATTGTTGCTTGGGAATTTTGYGTGCAGAAGGACAGAAATACAGTTCAGCAGGGCTGAGTTTCTTTGGATCATGCTCCATTGGGACATCTTGGGTGTCTGTTGGCTCCTTAGCCAGTGTTTAATGTACATTTCCTTCTCCTGAATTCCTTGCATACAAAATTGTTCCTACAAAGTTCCAAATTTTCTAGATGTGTTGTTGTTTACCCCATAAGAATAATCCACAGGATGTAGTTACATAACAAATTCTAGGTTACTTTGAGTTTGCCTAAGTATGAGAAAATTAGGTCTTAAAAAGTTTGAAGAAGGGGGAAAAAAAAGGAAGTAATCACATGGGCACATGTGAATGCACAGAAGTGAGGCTGAGAGCATTGTATTCAGAAAAAATTTGTGAGAGAAAGGGACTTACACACATAGTTTACCTTGCCACATTTTGTCATGAAAAGTTTCAAGGAAAAACCTTCTCTGGGTGCCKTGTATTTTGGGAAAAGGTCAAGGATGAATGGATTTCTGAATTATTGGCATAAAGTCGTGAAACCCATGTGAGCAACTAGGACTGTATGCTGAAATCTCAGCAGCAGCCCCCTGGGATTGCTCTGTTTTTGCCACAGTTTCTCAGGGCTGTRTGTCTCTTGCCAGGGATGTTGCTGGTGGAACTGATGAAGGCCAGACAGCATCTGACACGAGTGCACCCGTTCCTGGCAGCAGCACTAAATCTTCCCAAAACAATGAAGAGCAGTCTGATCATGAACTGGATGAATATGATTTGGATAATTACGATGAAGAGGARTACACAGGTAAGAAAAATCTGTGTGTCAGCATGCAGTGTAGGTGAAGAACCTTTCCACTTCRTGTTGTACTTGACCATCATATCCTAAAGCTACACACTGTTAAATGTCAGATGCTGAAAGTTCACATTTTTAATAATTTTCTTGGCCCACCTTGGGAATCATTTAGTGAGGGAAACAGTTCAGTGTCCCCCTCCCTGACACCCRAACCAGGAGCATGCTGGAAAGGTTGTCACTCTCTCTGCTGTTGTGCTGGAGCAGAGCAGCAGAAGTCCCTGAAAACGAACTTATGTTTGGAAGTTGGAAGTTCATTTAGCCCACTCCTGGTATTAYTTAGCAAAAATAGCTAATACAGGTATTGGTACAGGAGTTTCTAACKCTGCCTATCACTGACATATATAAAAAGTGTTCTGAAATTCCCATCTAGGTGTTTTAAAACTTGGAGACTCTTTGGCCTCTCTGGCAGTATATGGGAGCAATGAAAACGATCCATACATCACTCTAAAAACCACTGTAAGTACTTAAAAAATGTCAAATACCTTAGACATCATAAACTTMAAAATCAGTTAAATTTTCCACTCTGCCTTGGGGTGTGTAAGTGCTTGCAGTCTGTTTTCAAAGGTGTGCCAGATTTCTGATTGGATGGTGCTCTYTTCTCTTAAGGTTGCTTTCTGTGCCTTAAATTCCTTTTGCATTTAAGTAGGAGKTGAAGGTGAACTGACTCCTTACTTAAACCATGCCCTTCTCTGTGTGGAGGGATTTTTCAGCTGTCTGGTAGGACATGGAAAACACTTGAAGTAATAACAAATCTCAGGCCACTGGTGGCCAAAATTAGAAAATTTCCCAGATTACGAGACTCCTGCCTCTTCCACTAGTTTGTGTAAGAAAKAGGCTGAGGTGGACTCGGGCAATGTGTCAAATTAAGGATGTGGCATGAGGAAATACATCCCCATAAAGCCTAGATACACAGATACACAGCATTACATATATATATATATAATATATCTGTATTTACTGTGGTATTGGCTGCTTCTGCCTGTATTAGTTTCCACTGGGGGACCCTCTTTGCAGGAGCTGGGTTTGTAGATACACAGGAAATGAATATTTTTGCTTCAGGCCTTTCTTCCTATGCTCAAGTTCTTCCCTGAAATTCTGAAAGTTCTTCAATTTGAATTTTTGTTGTCTTTTGGTATTTACTACTAGAACTGTTGGAGACTAAGTATTGTGCAGGACTTGATAGAATTCAAATATTGAAATATGCTTGAAGTGAATAAAAAGGAAATTAAAAGCTTGCAATGACAAAGTCTTGTATGTGTTGAAGATTGGAGGGATGGTACTCTGTGTAAGATTGCTTACTTATGTACAGTTCTTAATCTTTCACTAACAAAAATTCCCAAATTCCTTGCATTCTTYAGTAACAGTGACAATTAGATGAGATTACTGATTACATCTGTTCTGGTACAGCAGAATACCGTGTAGAGCTGTAGGCAGTACTTTTTGGGAAATGTTTTCCAGGAAGTAGACAGGGAAATTATTTCCTGGATTTGAGGAGGGTTTGCAGCATCTTTATTGGGTAAAATGCTGTTGTGCTATGTAAGTGGTCAGAGCACAAGAGCACAAGGGAAATAACCTTTGTGGGCTCCTGGTGGTGATTTTCTTTTTAACAATTAGCTCCGTGATGATAGCTTTGAAATATGGTTTCATATTTGATAACTCTACAAATCCGCCTGGTTTTACATAAAAGTCCATCCATTTAATTTAATGACTATTCAGTCTCCCTGGCATCAGGTCTGATCCCTTGTCCCTTTTCAGCACCATAAGATGGTTTTAGGTGGATGTGCATCAGGGTCTTGGATTTTGTGTGTTTTCAGTCATGGTTCAGAATTACTGGTTCCACCTGTTGAACATGTATAGTTTTCTGCTTTTATGTGCATTACTTAATGCCCCTTACCCTCCTTTTTGCTGTTCAGGAACAATATGAACAGGAGGACTTTTTGATTAAGCCCAGTGACAATCTTGTCCTTTGTGGCAGAGTTGATAAAGACTGCTGCAGTTTGGAGGTCCATGGTGAGTGACATTGGGTTTGTTCTTCACAGTGAATGTGGGGAATGTCTTGCCTAGCATGTGCCATATGGGTTGTTTTGGGAAAGGAGTTTTCTCCCCTTTTGCCCTGTCCTTTTGCATGGCACRGTGCTTTAGCTGCTTTTCACAACCATAGAATATTTCCTGTGGAGTTACTGTTGTCTCTTTCAGGCTGCATAGCAATTCCTTTCCTTATTTCATTTCCTAAAACATTTAGAAAAGGATATGGCATTTTTATTCTCTGAACATACATTCTTTCTTCCCGTCTTACTTTCCATATCCCACAAGCATCCTCTAGTGGCCTGTTGTTCTGGTTTTTTTTTCCTTTGACTTTCTCCTTGCTTCTTTAAATGGGCTTTCCACTGTTTCGACTGGAAGAACCAGCACCTTTATCATTGTGCTTTAGAAGAGATAATCCTTAATAGGGCCTGAATCCTGCTTGTTCTAGCAGTAGGTTTAATTTTGATCTGTGAAAGATTTTTCTGTTGYGGCCAATGAATACTACTGCTGAAATTATCATGTTTTCTTACTGTTGTTCTTTTTGAGATTGTTTCTGGCTGCCTGTGCTATGGTTCATGTTTCTGTAGGCAAAATATTTTCATTTTAATCAAACAACACAACCAAAATGTGTGAAAGAATCTCTTGATACACCATGTGGCATTTTCTWTGTCTGGAGGTGTTTGCAGTTTTTATTAACTGTAAGTTTATACTTAATATAAACTTACAAAACAATAGCAAAGGCTTCTGCAGTTTCTAAAATKGGGTAACCTATTAAGACAGCTTAGTTAACTGGAAACTTTAGTTAGTATCTGAGCATCTGTCACATGCACTTAAAAATGGCACAGTGATTTTGTGTGTATGATGATAAGATGCTGTTGAAATAATTAATGGGTTTTCTCCATCCAGTTAGTAAGTTATTTTATTACAAGGAGAAAAATAGCTGACTACAGGGAATTTGTGTTTGCTATATGGCTGCTTTACCAAAGCTTTTTCCTGTATCTCAGTTACCATCTGCTAAAGGTAACTTCTGACTTTTTCACCTTCCTCTAGTCTGTCTTCTTACCCTCATTTTCCCTTCAGTTTCACCTGGAATAGATTTTTTTTTTAATTGCTTATCCTGTAAAATGAATGTATCTTGATGTGAAAGTGCTGGATATGGAGCATGTATTATGAAGAAATCTCACCCACAAAGTAGCGTGCTGGGGATAAAGCATCAAACCTTTGCTGAACTTGTCACTTCTTTTTCTAAAGTAACAGAAAAAATGTTGATTTTGTGTAATTCTGTGAAGTACATTTGTACCTGGTGAGTGTGGCCTCTACAGTAAAACTCTGATCRCTCTGTGAATTTACATTCTACATCCCTTTGACAGTTTAGTTTTTGCCACATCTGCCTTCTGTGGAGGTGTTTATAATTGTTTGCTTTCCCTTKTCACTGATGTCTTGCATGACTTTAATTATTTTGCAGTTTATAATCATGAAGAGGACTCATTTTATGTACATCATGACATTATCTTGCCTGCTTACCCTCTAAGTCTGGAGTGGTTGAATTTTGATCCTAGTCCAGATGAATCAACAGGTAAATTACAAAGGATATGTAAATGTCCAGTTAAAGAATTTTTGCTTGAAAAGTATGTAAGTGTAATACTGTCACTAAATAATTTATTCCAGTGGTGCAAAAAAAAATTAAATCAAGATGTTAATATCAATATCAACATAACTTTGACTTGAGATAAACAAGATGTGAGCATCAGGTATTTTTGCTTGGTGATACAGTCATCTTAGTGATGCTGCTGTAACAATTTTACTACAAACAATTAAGTTATTGTCATTTAGCAGATCATAGAAATCTCTAAAATCTGCTTGACTTTGTTTGCAAATGAAATGTTGCTTTTGTTCGATCTCTGTGTCCAATGCAGTTGACTAAATGTAAACCACAACAAAATTTATATAGATTTATGTATTTAGTAACACTTTTCCTGCGTTTCACAGGTATTTTTTTTCCAATAGCACAGGGGATATGGTTTAGTTTTGGTTTGTTTCTCCTTTAAAAACAAACTTTATACAGCTTCTTTGAACAGTAAAGGGAGGTACTGAAGGGGAAGGAGAGCAAGCACATTTTTTCTGGCAACATCTGCTGTCAGTTGATAATTTTAAATTGCTTCTTGTCAGTTATAAACGTAAATATGTTCAAATAGAAGATTGTGGCATGTAAGTTCTACTTAATCAAAGAAATAAGCCACAGCTGGATTGTCAAATATGCTGTTTCAAAACTAAATAAATGTGGTTGCATTTGGGTTTTTTTTTTTTGTAGGAAACTATGTTGCAGTGGGTAACATGACCCCAGTTATTGACATTTGGGATCTTGATGTAGTAGAATCCTTGGAACCAGTTTTTTCTCTTGGAKGCAAGAAAGAGAAAAAGAAGAAGAAGAAAGGAAAGAAAGTAAGTGTTGCAAAGTGGTTTACCTAGTTGGATGGAGGAAATTTAGAGCAGGGATGATGTGGGGTTTTTTACCCTACAGTATTTGAAATGCTAGTTGTTCTCTAAATAACTAAAGCCTGGAATTAAGAGCAGAATAGGAATGGGGTGTCCCAGTAAACTTCAAATCTTAACCATTTAAATTTAGAAGTTGCTGGTGCTGGCAGTTACAAGGACCCAAATCTCAATTAATTGGGAGGAGAGAGAGGGAACTGCCAGGAGTGTTTAGAAAGAAGCTGAAGAAGTTGCACCTTAGCTGGAAATAATGAGGTTTCTTTTAGTAGCCTGAAGGGAGTAACCAGTTCTGTAAACCCAGCAGCTGGAGCAATATGAGATCTGGGATAGGAGGCAGGGTGCAGGTGCTGCATAGACATTCTCTAAAAAGCTGTGTTGCAGCAARTAAGAATAATTTAGGATGAAGTTGTTTGTGAAGGCTTTAGGAAATTCATATTAATGTGGAGTAATGCTTGATTTACATTAAAGCTGTAATTTTCAAAGTCTGTGTCATGTGTGTACACAGAGTTTATCTTCAGAAGGGACMGTGGAAGGACACACTGATGCTGTGCTTGATCTTTCATGGAACAAACAAAGCAGGTAAAAAAATACTWCACTAGTTCAATGGGTGTTACAAATTTGCATTCTTAATTAGTCATGCAATTTTCGCACTAAATCCAAAAACTTGTAAGCGTGCTGAAATCAGTAAAAATACACCTGTTTTTTCTTTTTTTAAGTAGACCTCTTGATTTTTAATTTTTCTTTTGAATACTTGTATTTTGCTGCACATCACTTTTGATTTGCAGGTTGTCCAGATAAGGCAGGGCAAAGCTGGGTCTGAAGYATTTGATAAATTGTCTCCATTTCACTTGTCCAGCCTGGAGCTATGCTGCTCTGCCAGTGGCCTAAAYCACCATTTCAACAGAGACAAATAGATTTATAGAAGAAAGTCCTTGCTATTCTATTTTTTTTCTTCTGGTTTTTGCCCCAAAGCTGTGAACAGAAAAGAGTGTAAGAGCCCTAATAGCACAGTTAAAGAAMTGTCTCTGGCCTCTGGGCAGAGAAAATTCCCTGTTGCCACAATGAACTAGAAATGAAGTGCTGCTATTGAAGAGCACAAAGCTGACCCATCTTGGGGCAGAGGTCAAGGACAGTGTGCTGACTGAAGTAAAGATGCTGCTGGKTTTTTATCACCAAGGTGGTTACTAACAGTTCATCTGTCAGAGGATCCTCAGCAGGGGTCTTGAAACTGCTTCAGTCATACACAGGCTCATTTAAAAAAAAAAAAATGATTTTCCTGTTGTCATAAATGTCTCTGCCTTTGAAGATGTATACAGTCAGGTCTGCATATTCTGATGAGGTGTGAGCCTTCACTTGGAATGCTTTCTTACCGAAATWCTGACRAAGAAAACACCCACACAGACCTCAGTAAATGTATATAAATGGCACTCAGTTTACAGGGTAGTGTATGTTATTCTTACATTGTACACATATGCACAGAGTGTGACAGTGATCAGTCCATCAGTCTTACAAAAGAGTGGCTTTCATGTACCTAGAAATGGTTGTCTGGTGATAATACAGAGACAGGTATAAAAAAAAATTATGGCTTCASCAGTGAAGTCTGAAATGCATAATTCTGTAATGTGCTGAGTTACACATTCATTGATACCTGGTAGATCTTTCAGRAAATAAAACCAGCCCTGAAGTGGGCAGCTTATGGACAGCACAAGGAACTCCTTGAAGCAGCATATATTTAAAATGTTTCATTGTTGTTTCTTTCTGTTAAGCAAGGCATGTTGTGACAGCTCTCTACAAATAACATTCTGTCTGTAGGTCATAGTGGTATTACAGCAAACTGTTTTTACAGCCTTCACTATGCATTTTCCCAACTTTCCCTTGTAACATTGCTTGGGAAARGAGCATTTCCAGGAGGATGTTAACCCTTTCAGTCAGAAACACTTGGTTAATATAAAAAGGGAAGGGAGGAGCAGTTTCAATCAGAAACAGCATGTTGTGGTAATAGATCTGATTTTAAGAGCAATGAAGCAATTGTAGGGATTATAATGTGTGTTTGACAGGCATTTGGGAATGTTTTGGGGTTTTTTTCTGATCAAACTTTTAGGATGTGTTTATTGCTCTTAAGACAATTGGTCAAATTTAAGTTGAAATGTGGGGTCTGTAAACTGCAATTTTAGTGGTTACTTTCAGCAGTCTACAAAGGGTATAGTGTTGGGTCTTCAGCAGGAGTGTAAACAGATAGTAGAGAGCAAAATATTTTAAAAACAGGTTTGTCAGGCTCTTGGCCTTATGCATATGCAAACAGAACAAAGTAGCATAGATAATATTTCAAAATACTATTTAATATCAAGGAAAAGAAAGTGCTTTAAAGCCTTTATTAGTTTGTTTTAGGAATCTTAGAGTAAGTGGTATTTTAAGTAATGTCAGGGGGAAATGGAAGCAGAACTGTCATTGTTAAAGTGTTCTACTCATGTAATATAGCCCATTTGGTAATCTTTACTTAAAATTTAGAATTGCCTTCAGGGAGTTGTCTTTTCAGCTTGAGAGAAATAATCAATGGACCACAGTATACTTGTTATCAGAACTGAGCTCTGTATGTATTTTTGATTATAGACCATGATTTATTTGTATCTGTATAAAGAGTTTTAAAGCTTAATGGATTTTTGATCCATTTTTTTACCAGGAACGTTTTAGCAAGTGCCTCTGCTGACAATACAGTGATTTTGTGGGACATGGCTGTAGGCAAGGCAGCAGCCAGGCCAACACTACATACAGACAAGGTATGGACTAATTGCTGTGTTTCTTGCACTGTAAATACAGAGAAAAAAGGAACTGCAGTTTTTCATTAGCTGCTGGGGTAGTGAGCCCTCAGAACTGTACAGAATTGTTTAAATTTATGAATTAGTTGCTTTTGCAAACAGCCCTTTTTAAAATGTTATTTGACCTATCTTTTTGAAAGTTAAAGATTTGTAATAGTTTTWAAAATACTTTTTGTGTGAAACCCTAATGGTGAAGAATGTAATAGTTCTGGTATAAGCGACAAAAATAGATRTCTGAGCATAGGTCAAACTGTAACTCTTAAGGGAACAGTGAGTGTCAGTTACAGTTTGTTCTAGGTGGAAAAGGTTTAAAATAAATGATACTAAAATACCACAGTGATGGCTACTTCAGAAATGAATTAATCCGCAGTAATTAAAATGTGAAAGCTAGTTATTAATAGCTGTAACCTCATTTTGCTGTGAACAAACTCCTGATTTTCATTTTTTGGTAACATCTACTTTTTTCCATAAACTGGAAGCAGATGCTCTCTTACCTCCTCCACCATTTTATTTTTTTTAATCTAGGGCAGAAAGGGAGCATGGGGTTCTGTTCAGTCAAATTATATTGGAAAATACTTTCTTTTCACCAGGTGGGGTTATTTGAAGTGWTGTGCATCTCTTACTCTATTTTATGAGCAATCTGAGTATCAATAAGSTTCAYAGGAGGRTTTTGGGTGGAGGAATATGTGTGAGCTTGGGGAGGGTTGGTTTTGCTTYGTTCCAAGAAAGTTCTTGTATATGTGTTTTATGTAAAATCTTCCATTATCTAGGTGCAGACGTTGCAATTTCATCCGTTTGAAACGCAGACCCTCATTTCTGGATCATTCGATAAGTATGTCAGGGTAATATTTTCAAATGTGGCACACAAGGAGGGTATTCCTATTCAATTAAGCCWTGTGTTTTCATTCATTTTTTTTTTAATAACTGTGCCATTTTGAGTAATGCTGTTATTTTTTTCCAGCAAGGAAGCCAGGTTTGTATATGGCCAAAATGTAGTTTTCCTTACCTCTTTTTTCAGAGGTAGCAAATGCTTTAACCATCTGGACTGACATTTTCTGTGCCAGGTATCTGTCTGCTCCAAACTGAATTTATTTCTTAATTTGGCCTTATGGCATTTTCTGCATTGGGAATGTGTCACTGTTTATTCCTGTGAAAATTTGACCAGGTTTTGCTAGCCAGTAAGGCCAAGGTGGGGGCAGGAGGGACTTTCAAATCCCAGTTYTCTCCCTCCAGCCTCTCTGGGCATTGCCAAACTGTAATGGGCTGTGATTRCAGCCTGGAGATGTTGGGAAATGGTTTGTGTCTGCACACTTGGACTACTCCATAGCTGCCAGTTCTTGCAAGTCCTGCCAGCTAACAAACTTCTTTCTCTTCCCATCTCAGTGGGATATCTTTGTTTTGTTCTGTCGCCATGATTTTCTTAAATTGATTTTTTCATTCTGTTTTTAAGACTTGGTCCTTAAGTCCTGTTATAGACTTGCCAATCTTTAGCCAAGCCTTTGAGTTCTCTGGCTTCTATTTATGCTCTTGCTGCATCTGCTGAAGTATTGGAGGAGGACCTTTTGCTGTTGTTAGGAATTTGCTTCTGTCTATGTCCTCCATCTCAACTTCTTTGATGAAAGGAAGCTTTATGTCCAATCAGTGACCAGCTGCTGATCCCTTCTCAGCTGGCTCTTTGGCTCCAGGGACACCACTGTGCTGTCTACAAATTAGTAGACACCTTCRTGGATTTCCTTCAAAGCCTTACAAGGGAATTCAGTGAACTTTGGGAGATGCCTTCATAGCCCGAAATTCAAGCTAAATTAAAAAAATTGTTGTGTATAAAATGCCTGGTAAAAGAGCTGGGAAAGCTACATCCCATTTCTTTACTTATAGGCTAGAGTGGGAGTGGGTTACACTGAGGATGTTGATTGTGGTGAGATRATGCTGGAGTGACATGACCACTCCTCCCTTGCATTGGCACCCAGGAGCTTTTTGAGTTGAGACAGATTCTGCAGCCACCCAGCTGAGCACGTGCCTGTAATCCTAGAGGACCCACTAAATTCCATCCACTCTTTCTCCTTTGCGGAGTAATGTTTCTCCAACTATTTGTAAAGATTGTTGGGGTTTTTAAAATTATTTCTTTTTATTAAGCATCTTTGAAAATGTATCCATACCTATCATGAAACAATTTCCTAATTAGTGCATCATTACTTGACTTTACTGAAGTCTGTTCATAATTAAGTGATATATTTGCATATAATTATGGTCTGGTGTGTGATAATATCTTGTGTATTGAGTAAATTCAAGCTCTGCTTAGTTTCAATAGAAGGGCTGCTGGTAACTTTGAAGCATATGGAAAAATCTTGTGCTTATCTGCAAGATTTTAATCTATTACTGAATTATAAGACTAAGYAGTGAAGATGTTTCCATTCAATTTTTTAGTTATAGTTCACATGGAGCTTCTGTAGATGCCAGGGGGAAAACAAATTGTCATTGAGTGTTCCACCCTGATTTTTAAAATTTTATTTCCTGTCCCTTTCTCCCCTAGATCAGCAGTGCTGTATGACTGCAGAAACCCCCAGGACAACCATCGAGTGTGGCGCTTCAGTGGTCAGGTTGAGAGAGTCATYTGGAATCATTTTTCACCTTGTCATTTCTTGGTGAGTACATGTTTTTTYTATTCTGGTTGATTGTTCCCACATCATTTAGCCTGTATTTTTGTGTTCATAATGTTTCTCAATCAGAATGGAGCCAATTGGGATGGTTTGTGCTGATTRTTATAAAAATGCAGTCTGGGGGAGTTTTAAGGTAGTTTTTCAGTATCTCAAGACACTTGGTATCTTCATTGTGACAGTAAAAAAGCTATTGATGCTGGTGCTTTTTCACTCCAGAGGTGGCATCTTTGTTATGTCATTGCAGTGTTCAGTGGCTGGGATATATTTTTCTTTTGCATAGTTGTTTTTCGCTTAATGAAGCAGTTGCAGCTGAGAAATAGCTGATTAGAACTGAGATTCKGAATGTTAATTCAGTGTTTCAAGCCAGCACTAGAGGGCACGGTCGTCCTGGCTGCTGTGGAGTGATCCACTCCTTTAGGTCAGGAGAGTCTTCTGAGATCGAGTCTAAATATTAACCCAGCACTGTAAGCCCACCACTAAAACACATCCGTAAGTGCCTTATCTGCTTGGCTTTTGAATACCCCCGGGGTGGGGAWTCCACCACTTCCCTGGRCRGCTTATGCCAGGGCTTGTTAACCATTTCAAGAAATTTTTGCTGATATCCAATCTATACCACCCCTGGTGCAACTTCAGGCCATTTTCTGTTGACCTATTGCTTGTTACCTGGGAGAATAAACCAAGAGCCACCTAGAGTACAAAGTAAAAATACCTTGGTGAGATTTTTGTAAAACTTTACAGAAGAATTTTAAAACCAAATCTGGTCTTTTATCTCAGTGGCTGTTTAGTTCTGTGTTGCCAACAGAAGAGGCTGCTCAGCTCTGTTGGGTTTATAGTGTGGATCTCTCCAGGTATAATCACACTTAGCTTTGCTCAGGACCTTCCTGTAGCCACTGATGGTTCCAAAAGCTTTGAACTGACAGTGAAGAGACTGAAGGCTCTGAATTTCATTGCCTGAAATGAGGGCTAGGCTTTGTGGGGCAACTCTCTTCAAAATACACTTTCTGAAATTTGCATAGGATTGAGACATGTCATCAGTGCAGCATAACTGAGGTTCATAGAATAGCTCGGGCAGCAGCTGTGTGCAGTCTGACTTTGGGGCTGCAGGCCTGGGAACAGAGTAACATATCCTAGGGAGAAGCAGTGTCTGCCTCAGATCACAGGGATTTACCACAGGATGGGTATTACTTCACTGGAGGTTTTTTTTCCCAAATGAGTGACTGTGGCTGTTTTTTAAACGTTGTGGTTTCCTTAGGCAAGCACAGACGATGGCTTTGTGTACTGTCTGGATGCTCGCTCTGACAAGCCCCTGTTTACCCTGAAAGCTCACGATGAAGAGGTGTCAGGTAAATTGCCTGTGTGTCATGTTGGTGTCCTGTTTGTCCCCAGTGGGCTGGCACATCTGCAAGATGCCTTTAGTCCACAGGGCTGAGGTGGTAGTGATTCCTTGTTGAACAAGGGTGTTGAATAATCCTGCTGAGAGGATTGGGAGGCAGAATAAATCACATGGTTCCCTTGCTCTCACTACAGGGACCAGTAGCAGCATGGAACTTTTATTAACATTTTGCTCCTTTGTTCTGCAAGGGAGTTTAGTAAAAATATCAGGGTTGTTCTCATGTCTTCACTTCAAAATGCATCTCTGTGAAATGAGGATTGCCTGTTGCTCTCACAYTGCTGCACTCTTCATCTTCCAGGGCTACAACTAAGCAGTCAGATCAAAGGGTGCCTTGTGACATCATCTGCTGACAAATACGTGAAAATTTGGGATATCCTGGGAGACAGACCAAGTTTAGTCCATTCCAGGGATATGAAAATGGTATAGTAATATTTATTGATTCTAGTAAGTTTATAATCTATGTTTGCTTCTCCTTTTTTTAATCTCATTTGAATCTTGTTTTTACCTAACATCTCTCTGGGAGACAAAGAATGACATCTGTATATTCTGTGTAAATCATTCTCATTAGAGTGCAGTATTCTTCATGGAACTGGCAGACTGCTTTAAAGCCTCAGATCCAAATTCCTGACACAATGCTCTGAGCAGAGCTATGGGTGCTCCAGCTTGCATCTACTACATTCAAGACAAAGATGTGATTAACTGTTTATAATTAGCAGCTCTTGCTTTCCATTTTGTGTCTTTACAAAAGAAGTTTCAGAAACTTAGATGACATTTGTTAAAACTTGCTTAATTATTTTCAGACAGATTTTTTTCAGTCCTAACATGAATTTGCTTTCTTCCACCCTTCCAGGGAGTTCTGTTCTGTGCAGCTTGCTGCCCTGACTTCCCRTTTGTTTTTGCCTTTGGAGGAGAGCGGGAAGGGCTGCGTGTTTGGGACATAAGCAAGATTTCTGCAGGTAATATTCTCATTTCTTTGAATGTTGTGGTTCTCTCCTTGCTTGCAGGGTGTATTTGTATTCTGTAATATGTTGTGACTCTCGACTGAAAACTGTAGGTTAGTATTTTTAAATACTCCAAGACTGCATATGTGATCACATTTTCAGCTTCAAAAAATGTGGGTTTTTTTTTCTAAATTGGAGATATCCTTAACATGATTTATTTTCTTGCAGCTGAAGTATAATGCCTGATTTCTTATAATACCTGTTTTGTTTTTTTTTTTCTAATGCTCCTTTTGTGATTTGGTTATCACAWCTTTTGAGTACCTGTGGGAGGAAAAGCGAGGACTGGTTTTGATTAGTTGTTGTAGCTRCCAGTAACTAAACAGCATGATTTCCTGGAGAAGTCCTTTAAGAGCCTGTCGGGAGCCAGAGACTAAAACCAGAAATAAATTATTTAAACTTAATGATGTGCTCTTCAAAGCTCATCAATTTCACAGTACTTAGGTACAGGAGTTATGAGAGGGAAATCTCTAAATGCTCTGGAGGAAAAATAACAGGACTTGTAATGAAGTATCATATGCAGGCAATTGTTGTGACTTTTAAGCTTCAACTCCTTACTTGGGGCAAGAGAAAAAGCTTTGAAACCACACCAGGTCAGGATTTCCATTCCCTGGTTTTCACCAGGCTGTACCTGCTGTACTCCTCTTTCCTCTGGGAGAGTAACATAAGCACTCCCCTGTTTGTGTTGCAGTGAATGAAGTTTTTGGGAACAGAGAGAGGCTCATCCTGGCTAGTGCCAGCTCTGTGGTTTCCAGCCCCACAGCCGGCAGCAGCAGCAGTGATTTGGAGACAGCAATGGAATCATGATGGACCAAACATCAAAAAATCAAAGTAATAATGGGACTACAACTAATGTATATTCTACAAATGCCCCTGTTTGGGTAAGAGTTGATGGAAATAACTCTGATGTCTTGCAAYCTGCAGGCTTCTTCATCTCAGACARAGAAWGGTGGTGATGTGGTTAAGCTTTCAGCTCCTGCCTCTATTGCCAGCTCTGAAGGATGAAATCACTCACTTTAGCCTGAGATAATGATCCCTGAAACAGGGGCTGCCATATGTGAAGCTGATACATAAAATCAGTCACTAGGAAAGCATTCTGTGACTACCAGAAGTTTGTTGAATACTGCAAAGACAGTTTTACCTTCTAAGGCCATGAGAAAAAATATTTCATATAACAGTTGTCTAATAAATAAACAAAAGCTGAATTAAATWACAGATGTAAATGGATAATTTATCTTAATTTGAGGCTAGGTTTACAGATTTTAGAAAAGATATTCCACATAACTTTTTTAACCCTAAGAGTAGTTCTCAGGCAGTAAATTGGATCTCCAAGCAGAATCCTGAAATGCATTTCTAACACTGATATCACCAGTATCAAACCAGAAATAACCCAGTTCTATCCCACCAAGACCTGTTTTCTTTTTCCAGGTTCCTCAGCACCTGCAGCTTCTTTATGTTGCACATAGTGTTGGGTTTTTCTTCGCACTCCAGATGTAATATATTTCAGGAGAATTTGAACTGAAGTAAGGAGCTGCAACTAGAGGAGGATGAGATATTGTCAGGATACAATGTGAGGGCTGGGATCTCAGCTGGTTGCTGTTACTGGTGAAAAGCTCTCTKTGTTAGGTTCTTAATTCTGCCCAGACATTTCTGCCTGACACCTGAAGGCACATTCTCACATCAGTCTAACCATCAACATTTTGTTTCCAGAATCAGGAACCTRATCAAGGAATGTGACTCAAACAATTTCCTCATATTTATAATGTAACACCCACAAGCCTTATGTCAGGAATTAATTGATGTTCTTGGGAATGTGCCTTCTGCACACACTGAAGGTGCCTGTGGAGTGTTCCTGCTGCAAGAATGCYCATGGTGTTAGAATCCACTGCTGCCAAAGCAACTGTAGCAGCAAACTGGGAGCTGACAAGCTGTTGCCCATTTTCTACCGTGTCAGCTGTAATTCATTCTGGTGAGGTAAAGCAATAAATTGTGTCCCTATGAACTGCAGATGGGGAAGAGGCAGGTGTGTAACTTTCCCTCCTCTTCTTTGAGGTAATTGGTCACTTCTAAATCTGCTTCAGCTGTTTCTAGTTTGGTGAAGGTGTTCAGCATGGCTCTGCAGGAACCAAGAATATTCTGGATGTGTTGGGATTCCTGCCTTGATCCTGTCTCTGCCAAGGAATAGTGACTGATGYGTGGACAACAAGTGAACAACTGCTTTTGTGAAGCTGAAGAACATGAAAGTACCAGAACCACCCCTGTTCAAGCATTCTCCACTGAAAAGCTTCAAGTTTTTCAAAGCTTTAATTTTAAATAAATGCTTTGTGTTAAGCTCTTTGAGGGTAAGTGCTTTTTCTTATCTCTACCTCTGGTAATTTAACTGGCACTGTAGTTGTCATAGTTGGTTTTGTTTTTGGAAGAAATTGCATTACTGGAAGCAACACATCTTTCCTTTGACTTACCAAGATCCCTGCACCTGTCTTCTGTCGAGCTTTTCAGTAACACACAGATCTGAGGGCAAGTATTTTCACATTTTAAGAACCCTGGGAGCTCTCTAGGAACTGCAGTGTACAGGGAGAGGTMCAGCTGAGCTTAGGGCATTTGGGGCCAGAAGCAGAACCTCCTTCCCATGGGAATCTCCCATTATCTTGTCAGAGAACACTGCACAGCTGAWTCTTTTGCAGCACAGCCAGAGAAGTGACACAGCAAATCTACTGTTTTTCAGGTGCACCAGTTTGTGGAGGTGCTTCTACACCTACTGTGTCCCAGGAAAGCTTGGGAGAGGCAGATGATTAAAGTGGTGTTCTTTCTCTTAGCAACAATCTCAGAAATAGGAACATTCTTATTTCATGTAAATATTAAAAAAGAACATTAGAGAAGAGCCACATTTTAATTATTTCAAAAGAAGACAACCAAATGTAATAATCTTCATTCCATAAATAATATTAGCAGCAAACCCTCCCATCATTCTAGGTGGTAAAAGGTTTACAGCACAAGGAGTAATGTATACTGTAAACACTGCCTGATCATCTGTAAGCACTTTCCTTACTGAGTCCATACAGTCTTTATCTCTTCACCTCCTTCCCTGAACGTGAGGGAAGCAGAAGAGGCAATAACTGTTCTCCAAAAACCAATGTTTGATTTTCTGTAGTGGGGTAATTACGTTGTTTGCAAGTGCTGATTTTTTTTTTTTTTTTTTTTAAACCAAAAGGTTTTGTTTTGTTTTAAGAAGGAAACATGAGCACTGGTAAGTCTTTGCTTTGTGCCAAACCACATCCTTCAGTTAAAAGATTTTAAAATACATCAACGGCCATCACAATTTTTTGTTTGTTTCTCTTCATGTCATGGCTTGGGCAGTTAAGAACAGCTGGCTTACAGGTCACTGCAATCCCTCAGCTCCATTTCTCGTTTGTGGCTCTTTGCTTGAAGGGCTGTGAAAGGTTTGTTACGTGTCCCAGCACTGGATGGAGTAATCTGAGTGATTTGGAAAAGAAGTACACGCAGCGTGTGTGGAAAAAAAAAATCATGCCTCACGTTTCCTTCTTAGCAACTCTTCACTTACACGTGATCCAGTTTCATTCAGTGTTCTGGCTACAGATTATAGTAAGTGATGGYAGTGTGGAGACCAAAACAGAAGGAAAATTCCTCACCTGACATACACTGGCATGACTGGCGAGACAAGGAAGAGGTTTTTTCCTTCCCTAGTTACAATATCCAAGGAAGTTTCCCTCTCTTCATTTGTGTCCAGAGAGAGCATCACCTGTGGAACAGASTCCATTGTTAATCCTACAGTCTTCAGTCCTCATAGAGTCTATTAATTCCTCCTCTGAATCCTCCTCCTCTTCCTCCTCTGGGGCTGACAGACTGGAGGTGGGGCCTTTACATATTTTTAAGTGTCGAGTGAGGTGATATTTGGTTAGATAAGCCTTGGTGCATTTTTCACAGACATAGTCCCTCTTTCCTTCGTGTGAGTTGAGGTGCTTCTTCAAGTGATTTGTCCTCAGAAACAGCTTGTCACACTTGGGGCACTTGATCTGCCGTTCTCTGCAAGACACAAAAAAGTGAGTTTGCTCCTGCTACAGGGCAGCTGCTATTAAAATACTGATTAAGGTCCATGTTTTAGCAAGGACAGAGATACTGCCCTTGATGGAAAGGTCAGCTTCCTTCCCWCCCTACATAAAGGGAGGCAGGGAAGAATAAAATAAGACTGCTGCATGTTTACAACCCTCAGTCCATAAATGCTGAACAGAGGAGCTTACCAGACCATAACAAATTCTGTAATGACTCTGCAAAACACCTSCCAGCAGCAGTGCTCCTGGCTCAGGCTGTAGGAACCAGCAGCAAACAAGTCTGTGTGATGCCTCTCCCTCATGCTGGTTGCACTACACTGTCTCCTAGGCAGCRTGACAGAAGTAGCAATGGATTCCAAGTGAGTACGAAAAGCAGATGCTGAAAACAAAGTAAGCAAAGGACTTGCTTYGGGCAAGAAGCTTTTCAGGGAGGACCTTGGATTGGGAGTAAATGTACAGAATGTAGAGATTCTCAGAGCAGAAGACTTGGCCCAGCAAAGGACTATGGGTAGGGGGTCTGCCTACAGGAGGAGCAGGAGAGAGCAAGTGCTTGAGTGAGACCTGCATGGAGGAAAGGACTGGGAATGGCTCCACCACACCCCCAGAGCAAACAGGCAGAGTTCATTAACTCAGTGACAATAGCACTGAGAAGTATATCTCTTTAGCTGTCACGCTGGGATGTGAAAACAGTTCTCAAAAAAGAATGAAATGTAAATCAAACAACTCCCTTTCTCTTAAAAATGATGAACATTCCAGACTGCCATTTGTCAAGACAAGGGGCACACTTGGAATTTACTGTGTCAATGCAATATTGCAAACACTATCACTCCACAACTGCAGCCAGTAAAACAAAAAAAAATATTTTGTCCAGACCAACTTCTGTCATTTCTGTCCTCTGGGAGAGGATGAGCCCATCTATGCTCCCTAAGCCAAACTTTGCAAACAGGACCTTTGCATCTTGGGCTGTTCAGCTTCATTATTTCTTGCACTGATCATCCCAACAGCTCCTGTGAGGTCACTTACTGTGTGTGAGTGAGGACGTGCTGCTTGAGGTCCTGCCTCCGCATGAAGAGTTTCTCACAGTAATCACACTTTAAGTTCTTCTCCCCGGTGTGGATGACCATGTGTGACTCCAGGTGAGCTTTCTGCGTGAATGATTTGTCACAGAGGGTACAACGATAATTCTTCTGACCTAGGAGGACACGTGCACATCACAGATTGGCTGTGTCCCAAGAAATGAGTRAGCAAACAAGCCTGACCACTGCTGAACAATAAAATTATACCCTGAAGAAAGGCAGGTTCTTGGTGAACAGGACCTGTTTTCTCTTGCAGTTCCTTCAGACTCAGCATAAAAGCTTATTTAGTTCCAATCTATATTTAACTATGCAAAAAAACAGGCATCTGACTTCATCATTCCCAAAGACTTTCATCCCCTACTCCATGCCCCCAAGCCAAAAAACAACGTTATGACACTGTCAAACCACTGATCCCCTAGTTGGATGCACCTTTCTTCACTCTGCCCTAACACCACTGTATCTTGTTTCTCCACTGCTTSAGTCAGTCAGCCTTTCTACTTCTTCCCCACACCAACTGTGCCTCCCTGTTTTGGACATCAAAACACCCCCAGCAGGTTTTTCTTTTTCTTTTTCTTTTTCTGCCAAGACATTTAGGCTAACACTTACAAAGGCTAGTCTTACCCAAGGTGAATTCTTGAGTAAAAACAATGGTAGCTTCCTTTGTAACAGTAACCAYGGTAACCATCTAGTTACTGTACATTAGTACATCCCTATCACCACTGATTTCCCACAGGAATTGTATCTGATGCCTTACTGGAGCCCAAACACATTTGATGCACTGCATTGCCTTTGTCTACAAAAACAAGTTCTCTTATCTAACAAACACACAGGTACAAACCTCACTGACCCTTTGACAACTTGTATGTTTAATCCCATTTTTCCCATTATCAGTACTTATTCTTTGCCAGAAATAGTTCAAAACCCCTGCATGCTACTGAGTTCYAAGTTTGAACACCACTTGAATTCCACCCAGGTATTCTGTGATTGTGTATACCACATTTGTACTTGCTCAGTTCATTAAAACTCCTGACTACAAAGCCTACAGCTTCCTATGCTTGACCTGASAGCACCGAACTCCGAGTTTTATTCCTTTTCCACCTTTGTAATTTGCATTTTGTGATTCCCAATAGGGAATACTGGGAAAAAAAAAAAAGAGACAGAAATATCCACTTTGACCTTGACCCTCCTCCCTGTCCTCACAAAGCCCTCAGCCCTTACCTGTGTGGATCTTGAGGTGTGTCCGTAAGTTGCTGGGATCGCTGAAAGCTTTGCTACAGAAATCACACTTGTGTGGCTTCATGCCCATGTGCCCCATGAAGTGCACGTGGAGCTTGGAGGGGGAGATGAAAGCCTGGGGGCACATGGAGCATTTCCACTTCCTTTCCTTGCCATGGCCTGGCCCGTGGTTGCTGCTGTGCCCCTGGGTGGGGAGGTGGTTGTGAATRTGGCTGCTCAAATGGGCCTTGAAGTCCGTGTAGGAAGCACATTCCTTTCCACAGTGGCAGATGTGCACATCTGGATGTTCAGGGACACCTTTGGGCACAAAAGCATCACTTGTAATGAGGCACAGAAAGGACTGGGAGAGCATGATCAAGGTCCACATTAACATTTTGTCYGTAGCAAAGCCAGATGCAGAGATTTTCACCTTTGTTCTTTTCAGCTTTGGTGTTGCTTTCCAACTGTTTCAGGTAGGTCATTTGAAATGTTTTGAGGGGCCAAATTTTGGAACARTTTTGACCACAGCTCCACCAAATCTAAATAACCACAACCCAAGGTGAGGGAGGACAGGAACATCTTCAGCTCCAAAATTCCCTTAGCACTGCATGCACATAACTAAAACAATGCTTTTTCTTTAAAAAAAAAAAAGCTTTTTCTCTTTTACTCCTGATCAGTGGAATTAAATAGGGAAGTGTTTCTTTTAAATGATGGTACTCTGTAGTCATAAAATGTAAAAGGAAACTATGACATGCACTAGTAGGAACTGAGAAGGAACAGAATGCACTCCCAAGTCAGAGAGCCCAGAGATGGCACTGAAAGGGAATTCAAGCTGGGTACACCCTGCAAAGCCAACAAAAATGAGCTCTTCCTTACCAAGCTGTCGTGCATAGTCCCGACTGTAATAGAAGAGAAGCTCRTGTTCAGGGGGAATGTCCCGAGAGGTGCAGAAGTAAATTTTTCCATCATGAGGATAAGCTACCAGGTTCTGCTCTTCCCGGTTCCTAGAGCAACAAGGGTTAGGAAAAAAATCACTCCAGGAGTAATGACTTCGAAAAAGAAGGGAATTCCTATAAAGAGGTAATGAGAGAACCTCAGTGCTTGTCAGTATATTGTAAAATCTTTCATGTCTGTCACTTCTGTCCTTCTTTATTAAAGGAAAGACAAATTAGACCTTGAGAGCAAATCTGCTCCACCAAATGATGCATTTCTCACACTGCTTCTGAGAAAATTATTAATAGACATTGGAGTAGGCTGAGAAAAGTGAGTTTATGCTCTCCTAAGAAACTACGAAAATCTATGTATTTTTCACATTAACCCCCTTAAGAAATAGAGAATGCATGRTGGAAAAAAATTCAGTTATGTCTTAAAGCAAAATTATCTTTAAAAAGTCCTCTTGAGGAGCATTTCCATCTTTTGAAGCAGTATCTTGCCTATGCTTGTTCCCAATATCTGACACCAGCTAAAGCTCTCCCCCACTGCAGTGGAATATTAAACATTAAACTTCCTGACTCCTGCATATGGGAGCAATGAAATTAACTGCAGGAGAAACCTACTTTGTGTCACAAAGAAATAGGAAAGGTTCAGCCTTCTCAATGGACCATGGATGGAGCAATACTTCATCCAGCCTAGATAGTTTTCATCAAGACTCCAAAAAGACTGAAAAGGACAGCTCTCATAAGCTCTACGAGCTTGTAACYTGGCCAAGGAACCCAGGAATACTTTACCAATAAAGCATTCAAATCAAAAGGACAATCAACATCAACTTCACAGACGTTAACTAAAAGGAATGGAGCAGAGGAAAAGCAGTAATGACCTCTCACATGACAAGTTACTATATTAAAAAAACCTGGTTTAAAGCTTTAGAACAATGGAAACAAACATTTGGGCAGGTTTGTGGCTGCTTCAGCTCAGACTCAAAGCTACTTAGCACAGTACWGGTGGCTCTCACCTGGCTTTGCGTACAAACATCATCCAGTTACACTCATTTTCATCGGTTGTGATGATGCAGAACTCCARGACACCGTTGTGATAGATCTGCCAGGGAAAGAAATGCATTTTAGGACAAAACACAGCAATAAACACAGTCAAAGCCAGCCTCTTYCTTTAAGAGAGGATGTGTTTACCTAGAAAAAACTAGGAAATCTCCGTTGCCATTGCCAAGACCACGGCCCTGTTTTCACTCCTTCCTTTCCTCTTCCACAAGAATTTTGATCTCTCTGCTATCCAGGAGGCCCGAAAACCTTTTTACCAGCATCTTTCTCACCTTTAACTCCCAGCAGAAATGTATTTGACTGCTTTCCTTACAAACCAAGTCYTGTGAATAACAGTATCTGGGAAACCAGTACATCTTTTACTTATATAGATCAGATTTACTTTCCAAACATGAAATGATGGGGAAAAGAAAGCTTTAAATTTGCTTTCCTGAAACAAATCATTCATCACCTGGGGAAACCTTCAGTGAACACRGACGCAAAACAAAAAAACAAACTAGTGCTGCCCAGTAATTCATATACAATGYCTAATGCAATTCCACAGAAACAATGGAAACCACGTACAGCCCTTTAAAAGAAAAGGCATTAAAGAAGCTTTTTGTACTTCAGGACTGACTACCAGCATAGTGCAAGGTATATAGCTCTGCTGTACTGATACAAAGCCTTAAACAATTAAATTCTTCTGACTTTGGGCAAGGATGAWAAAGTTGCTGTTAGGTGGTAGCTTTCACCAGATAAAGCCTGGTGGCATACTCTGATCTGTGGCACCACTGACCTTCCAGATGTGACTGGCTGCTTTGTCTGTCCAGTCAGCCACTTCCAGGGAATGGCTCTGCTGCCCAATCAAAGGTCCAAAACAAGTCCTCACAGGAATGGTTTCTCGTGTCCACACACCTATCATTAGAAGACCAAAATCTGAAGAAATTAATTATTCCAACAACTAATCATGCATAATAAAGAAGTGGGAGGCTTATGAGATAATGCTCCAGAGGTAACTATGCATAAAATCATCAAAGCTTCTACTYCACATGTGAAACACACCTATGGCAGAGACAAGAACCACCACCACTACATGACACTACTGGGAGCCGCTTTGGTTGAATTACAGATATTTATTTGGTCAAAAGCAAGTAAGTTACTTTTCAGTAAGCTATAAAACTAACATCCTAGCCACTTGTACCAATTCAAATTCTCATGGCACTTTCTGCAGAAGCAGAAAATACTAGTTTCAGTAACTACATTTGCCTACCTAATCCCCAGGAATTTCCAGAATTGTTGCTGGGCATTGTTAAGAAGCTTCTGCATTTCTCCCCAGAGGCAGCTGTATTTCTGTCATGGGCAGAGGGATTCCTGCGTGTATATTATTTATTATTAAACATTTTTATATATATATAGGTCTACATGAATACACTGAATAGTTTTTAGGAATATACTGGAAACTAGTGCAGCTTGAAAAGAACAGATGTAATCTACTCTCAACAAGCAGCATCACTAAACAAGCCAATAATCACATTCTTCTTTAGCCTTCAGATCCTTAGGGTATTGCACTGTACTCTTTGATTTCCAGGTGACACTGATGTGAAATACAGTAACAAGGTCCACATCCAATGACAAGGTCACAGTCTACATGCCAAATGTAAATGAAGGGGGGAAAAAAACAGAGGCACTTGTGATCAAGATTCCAGTGAGAGCACCCAGAAGGCAGCAAACCAAACGGATGAACAAGCAGACTGAAATCTCCCCTATTACTTCTAATTGTTACCTTCCCCCAAACTGCAATTGCTGCAATGTTTTCTTATCAAAGTTGTGCCTGGGCTCTTTAGCACAATAAAAATAAATTCCATACCTTGCTTTAGCTTTACCTCATGAAGTGCCACACTCAGTGGCAGCAGCCTTACAGTACAGATGAATTCTAAGCAGTAACCAGACCACAAGGAGCTCTTGGATAATACAAGCCAAGGTGATTACAGAAGAGGGAAGCATCTCTCTACTGCGGTGTTTCTTTCCCATATTAATCTCCCTACGGTTTCGGGTTTCAGGCAGTGAGTAYATTTGTAACTGCTGCAGGGAAGTGCACTGTAATTCGATCCTTACCCGCTTCAGCTCCCATGATGGACTGCCGGAGGAGCAGCTGCTTCGGGAGGGACAGCCTGGCTCGGCTCTCTATGGGGCTGTCGGGGACAAAGGTGACGGGCCCGTGATCCGGGCAGTCTGATGGATACGCCTTGTCACACAGCGTGCACCCTGGAGAGACACGAGGGGACAACAACAGGGATTAACAACACACAACAGCTCCTCAGCTCTCTGCCAACTGCTTCAGCCCAGCTCCTGCAAAGGCTGCTGCTATCAGCCTTGTCCACCTATGATCTCCTACTCACAAGAATATGGACCATATTGTTACAGTCAGGTGGGTACTGACATACATGTCACTGTTTCTATCCAATTCAGATCAAATGTGAGGATCTCCACATACCTTCCTGATGGTAATTTAATGACCTAGACTCCTGATTATCCCTACAGGGAAATCTAGCAATTCCATCCAGCAACAGAGTCCACTGTTCATCAAAGCCACTGCAAAATGGATGATAGCCTCCCCAGAGCTGGTGGTAATACTGGTGATGGAAGAGCCATTTTCACTCTGATCACAAGTGAAATGAACTCTACGGGCAGAAAAATCTAAGACAAAACTAAAGACTTTCTAACTGGCTATATTTTTGGAATTAACCAGAAACACTTCCATGTAGAACCTCAAGTATATCCACGCAAATGYACTGGTAAGGTTCGTCTTTCTCAAATTTTTCGAATTCGAACCACAAATCCTCTTCATTCCATTTAAAGTCAGACAGTGTATAAATCATGGCAGCAAAAACCTGACTTTACTGCTGCTTTTGAAGGTCTCACTGCAGTAAACCCATGCAGTGTGAGTATGCCACTGAATGCAACAAAAACAAAAGCTCCAGAAGAATCAGTAGCATCGGTTTCCCAATCTGTCATTCAGCAGAWGTAGTTATAAAAGAAACCAGAGAAAATCTTCAGTCTCATAAATCTGGGGAAAAGTACATAAGCATAAAATGTTCTCTACAGCATTACAATTTCATCTAGAAAAACTATGTCATTTTAATTCTGTATGGATGGAGCAATCAACACCTACTCAATCATTATTCTGAAGAAGAAAGATGCTCAGCTAATTAATCAGGATCTCCACAAAGACCTTCTTTGGCCTCTTGACCACCCAATTTCAGTATGAAAGACCTATCACAGAAATAGGCTTCASCAGGCCTAAACAGAAGCTCCCTCCTTATATGCTTAAAGATATTTTCCAAGTACTTCCTTCTTATACCAGAGTACCAGAACTTGTCTTCATATAAAATACAGTCTGAGCAACTACACATATGAAGATAGGAAGGTACTCCAAAAATTATTAGCAGAGGCTATATAAGCATTATTTCACGTGCACAGGTGATATGTTGGAGTGAAACAACAACAGCCAGACCTGAGTAACAASAATCACTATTTAAAACAGCTGCTTTTAAGCATTGCCCTAGCACACACCCACCATGGGTCTGTGGAGCAGCTCCAAGGAGAGGCAGAGGAAGACAAGTTCTAGGCATGGGACATTTCCACTTGGAGAAGTTCAACCATTCATATGTTTTCAAGGAGTTGAAAAAAAAAATCTCACATTCAACAGTAAGTGAAATATACTTTCCATCCCTGCCCTTGCCAAAAAATCAGAAAAAAAAAA
>NW_026623722.1:159257-195565 GCF_030028575.1 Malurus melanocephalus | reverse complement strand
TTTTTATTTCCTGCTTAGGCACAGTAAAAGGTTTTCTGAAAAAGGCCCTGACTCCTGCCATTTCAGTGAGGAAAAACAACTAAGGGGCTCTAAAATAACTCCTTGTCCTTGCTGTCACCTGTCTGGCCACAAATTCCTGTTTACTCAGGTAAAGTTTAAACACAACAACAAAAAGTTAAAGTTTAAACCTCCTCACATCAAGAACCTGTTTTACAAATCACATGCAAGCACAAGGCATGCAGCAGCCATTTCAATACTCTACCAAAGGGGAGCATCATCTGGAAAACWGCTCAGGACCATGTTAAGTATAGCAACAAAAAGCAACAAAAAGCTGGCACATGGAATCTCACTTTTAGGAGAACAAGAGAAGTGATTCACCACAAGGATGCTGGGTATCACAGTATTTTGGATCATTATTTGCTCAACATGCAACAGATGCTTGTAGGAACCTCTGAGTGCCTCGACTGCAAAACTCTTCCTCTACGAGTTGTAAATTCATAGTTCTAYGCCCACCTGATTTTAAATTGTATTTTATCCCACAGAATGAAATCTTAATAAATTAATCCAAATGTCTGACTGACTAGACACTTTGCATTAGACTGCACCTMTTCCCTTGCTAACCAAGGCACTGTATCTCCCAATTTCTTAAAATATGTTCKGCAGGCAAAGCAACCCTTTAGGTTCTGGCAGTTGTAGGGCCAGACTGGATGAAGAACAGCACTCAGCAGTGCTCCCACAGCTAATAAAATGAATATAAAAGCTGGCCTTATGCTTCAGTGGCAGGAAGCCAGACATCCTGCAGGTGAAAGTTCAAATCTTTCTCCCAGGAAATGAGAACTCAGTTCTCAAACACCACTCCTTGAACGATAACAGAATTGACAGTACAATACCCAGGGCTCCTCTCTTCCTACAAAATGCACTAACCTTTGGACTAAAGTCCTTTGATGAGAATAATTAGAAATACTATAAAGGTCCTTCCCTCTCTGCTCTATTTTTCCTGTTGAGAACAACACTTTCATGGTAATTGTTCAAGGTTTAATAAAATTTTTGCAAAATYACATAATGTCATACTCAACAATTATACCCATTTGATTTAAAGTATGATTTGTGGTGGTTCTTGTGTATTTTTAATGGAATGAGAAGAGTCACTTGTAATGTGACTCTACTAAAACAGAAGTCTCATTGCAAAGGACATCAAACACATCCACCAAATCCAGAGTTTCATCAAGATTGTTTCCAACCTCATGGCAACATGGGAAACGGATACAAAAAGAATTAGGCTAAAACATCCTATTATGTCTATTTCCAACTACTGTCGTTTCAGCACAGTTAATCTAACACTGCAGATGTTTCAACTGTTAGATTTGTTAAATAACTGKTTTTTTCACCATACATCTGTAAGACTGGCAAGAAGAGTCCTGCCACACCAGATATTAGCCACATGACAAACCCTACCCCAAAAAAAAGCAGGAAATGTCCACTCACATATGGTAAACAAGGTTGCCATGTTCTCCTTGTTCGAATTGGAGTCTTCCATTTGCAGAGATGATGGTACAAAGGCAAGATTGTCTGCAGACACATCGACATGACTTGGCCCCATGGCTACTTCCTGACTTATGGAAGACACKGCCACGGGCTCCAGGCTGAGGCCCACTTCATGCAAGGCTACTGAGTCCAGGGAAGCGAGGTTGTGTGAGGTAGGGAGCGCCACACTCACAGAGTTGGTGCTCATGGCCACAGTATGAATGGAGTCATTTAGTGTGCTGTCCGACATCCCCGTCACCCGGCCGGCAATGTGGTCGGGCTCCATGACAACAGGGAGTTCCAAAGTGCTACCGTGAATGGGAATGACACCGCTGTGTCCCACGGYGTCCGATGGCAAGTTACTGCCCACTGTGTCCACGGCTAACGGCTCGTGGCTCCGGGAGCCATTGGGGATCTGTGCATGATCCCCGGCTACATCATCCATGGTAAGCTCCTCCGCCATCCCATCTGTGGAGATGGGGCTGGTTACCCTGGAAACGCTCTCCATGGTGATTGTAGTGTCCAGTGCTACCTCGTGGCTGTCACCAGGATGCAGATTTTGAGGACCGTGGGTGTTCACTGTGCGGGAGTCCATGGAGACAATCCCTGGTTGCAGCCCCACSGTCCCACTGGGCTGGTAGGGATCCAGGGCTGAGGGATTGTTGGAGACTGACAATGCTGGATTGCTGTCAACATTTATAGTGTTGGGATGGATGTATTGAGGTGGTGGTCTGTCAGCCAAGTAAGATAAGATACCTGATAGGAAGAGAGGGAGAAAATTAAAGAAGTGAGATTACATGTTGAATAAAAATCAATCAAAACATAGACAGCCAGATCCCTCATGTTCTCTATATTAATTCCAATTAAAATCCTCTAGTTCTAAAACATAGCTCACAAACATACGCCAGCCCAAAACTCTTGTCAAAGTACCACTTGACAACTAATTCAGAGTCTCCATCCAACAGAGCAAATCTCTAGTTATTTCTCAAACTCTGAAGAGCCAAGTTTCTGGCAGAATTCCACCTAGGCTGCTCAGTACAAAGACCGAATGAGAAAGAAGTTCTTCACATTTTAGGCTCAATTTCTTATTCCCAAGAAATAGCTCATAAAGGATGAAGGACTGCTAGTGTAATCTATAATTCGGTAATTCCTGGTTCATCTTTGCTAGAAGCAGAAAAAGTCTCCAGGACACGTAATTTTTGCTTAGGCATTTAAGTTTTAACAATGACTACTTCCTTCCTCGAAGACCAAGTGGCACAAGATGGACCTCTAGCCATCTCAGAGGTCATCAACTGCAATTCTGAAGGACAAAGACAAGTTCTCTCACAGATCTCATGAGTCACCTGCTCTCTTCCCTTACATAAAAGAATCTTATCTCTTAAAATAATAGTTTGGTTAAATTTAAATCAGAAAGCCTAACATCTTTTCTGGTAGTTCTGGGAAGCTTCTCAACATCCAACAGCCTTGGAACTTCAGAGATGAAGAAACACTAACCTGTATTTACATACTAAAAACAAACTAACAGCAAATCTTTGGCAGAAATACAACAGCACATTCAAGTAAACATTATTTCCAGAAGACAGAGGCAGATTTTGCAGATTCTGCAAGATTTGAGTCAGCATGTTTCATTTTTAGTCTTCAACCCTATGAGCCACTTATTCTATGAGAGTTTTCCATTCAATATGTTTGTTATTACAAGGATGCAAGCACAGATACTCTTTCTGCAGCATAACTCTATTAAAAATGACTAAGCCAAGAAAAGAACAGTTTAATTTAATGAGCTGCATCAAATATTTCTGCATGCAATGCTGCCTTGTGGCTTGGACATGGATGATCCTTGAATGCAGCAAGATGACTGACAGAAGAACCCCAAGAAACATCAGACCAAACATCACAGGAACTAGGAAGATTATTCCAGATCAGAAGAACGGCAAATATCTTTGGTCCTACTGCAGAATGTCCTTGTCTCTTTTGGTGACTAAGCAGGCAGGTGTGTAGTGCAATAGGAAAGGTTACTCCAAGCAGCTGGAAAGTTCAGCCATCAGCCAACAGGTAACTGCATGAGACCTGGGCTGCTACAGTTTATTCCTAACCCAGGTTGAACCAACAACACACTGAGTCATCTTGAAGAACTTACACTACCCCTTCCACCCTATCAATCTTAATTACAAAACAAGACTGTACTTAAAGCTCCAATTTCTGTGTTTTCATGTATTAACATATAAAATTCTACATTTTTACTCTAAAGGATGTGTGAGAAAGGACTCAAGATAGAAGTCAGTGTGTTAGGCTTTGGAATTCAACCTAAAACAAAAATGAAGAAAAAATGTGCCATTGGCTAAATGGGTGGGAAAGTGCCCAGTTCCACAGCTGATGGSTTCCCCTCTTCAAGCTTTGAACTGCTGTGACCTCCCATTATGCACATATTAAATACTGCTTCAGACTACAGGAAAAGAAAAATAGAAGGAACTTTCAAACTACAAGCCATTGGAGACAGAAACCAGGCATGTTTTGTTTTCCTAAATGTTAGATGTTAATCCTAAAATCAAAGCAGGAGGAGCAATCAAAGGTGAGGTTTAAATAGAAAATGTCTTGCAATTCTTTTCATACAGAAATACAGAAAGAGATATCTGAAAACATAAGTGCGTAAATGACACAACAGTCTCCAGACAAACTCAGGGAAATAACAGCTCTGCAAAACTGTCAGTCATGCCTGCTATAGGACAGAAACAGCTCCTAAAATAGTTTTTCTTTCTGTCCCCATCCATCAGAAGCAGAACACTTACCAGGTAGAATGTGTCTGAAATAGCTGCTCTCCAGGTGCGGGTATGGTGGTGGAGGTAGGGTGTAGTTTCTCTCTGGTATACCACACATCACTCCTCGATCCCCAATACCCATTGGGAGCATCAGAGACAGAGCAGAGGGCAAGGAACTCAAGGAGGGACCCAGGTTTGGAATTGCAACAGGCAAGCCTGCAAGAGAAAATGCCCATGTAAATTCAACGGAACTACTTGAGTCTGTGAATGCATGAGGTAACTAAGAGATTACTAATTCCTCAGGAGCTCTTGCTCCAAGGAAATACAGCATGGTACTGTCCAAGTAAGGTGCCAGGCATCAAAGAAAGGATCAGTTATCACAGCACTGAGATGCACGCCTGAATAYGGCCAGATCTTTTCTGGATACACTTTGTAGGGATTTCATCAACTTTACAATTGGACTTCTGTCTGTGCAGCCCCTTGGAAAAAAGAGCTATGAAAACAGTTTTGCTTTACAAGTGAAAAATTGTTTTCACCTGACAGGAATCAGAGATAGATGAAGACAAATTTTTAGACACAGTTCTGCTTTCAAAGGATTTTGATACTACTCACCCACAGTGCAAATCATCCCATTAAAACAAAACGAGGCTCCCACTAAGGCATAAGCCTGAAAAGCACTCACACCTTTCGCTTTGCCCACATAAGCAATGATTTATGGTTTCCCCTACCCCAATTTCATACCTAAGATGTAACTTGCTATCAGAGCAAGCCCTGCTGCCCAGTTATGACCATTCCTGTGACAGCAGATCACAGAGCATGAGCTGCAATACCCTGTGTGCGACCTTCTCCCATTACCTGGTGCTGGTATGGCGTTGTGAGTGGGTGATGCTGCCAAGCCCAGGTGACTTCCCGAGACTGGCAGGGCATTGCTCACAGAGGAGGAGGTCAGCTGGTCCATCCCTACAGGACTCAAGTTCATTTCATTCATTCTGGAGACAGGGAACAGAGAGGGAGCAGGAAAAAGAAACAAATGCAAAGGCATTCCTGGTTACTGACTGTCTGTGGTGAGGATGGGTTAGGCAAACAAACTCAAAATCTGATATTGGCATATAAAAACCCTGCCTTAAAAAAATAAGCATAAAACACATCAGCCACTCACATTGTCATCACATCATAATCATATTAGAGAGCAATAATCAGGATTCAAAAACAGTTCAGAAAGACAATTCAGATGATAGCTTTTTCCTCGCCATCCAGAAAACAAAGTCTTACTCCCAGTAGTAAAAGCCATTGTGATTAAACTACTGTGAATACAGATCCAATTACAAGCTAAATGCCACAAACACYTGAACAACAGCACCTGATTTATATTTCATTACTTTTGGACACCACATCCACATTCAAAAAACAAATTCAGGGGGAAATATCTGGTATTCAAACCGGCAATGGACACAAACCCTCTAATTCACCAACAGTTTGAACCAGGCCAATAGTAATAAGAGTTACCACTGCAAAACCGCCGTAGTAGACTTTTAGCAGATTGCTTCAGTGTGTTCTACATGTTCCCATCACATAAAAAACCGGCACTATGGATGACACGTTATTTCAGAGCAATCAACCGGTAGTTGCTGAATGCCTGCACAACTCAAGTGGGCACACACCACCTGAGCAGCTGCAGGAACCAAGTGGGCACACACCACCTGAGCAGCTGCAGGAACCAAGTGGGCACACACCACCTGAGCAGCTGCAGGAACCACCCAACACCCGAAATGCTCAGCCTTGGTAGAAACCATGTCAGCACAGAGCACATTTGTCCTTTGGGGTCTCAAGCTGCACATGCAGCCTACAGCGGTCCATGGGGATGGGGTCATCAAGGAGACACGATCTACTCACAATTGTCACAACTCTGCCAGCCCTGCCTGACCCACACCGTGSCCACCCTGGCCCTCGTACCTATACAGCAGCCTAACCTGCAGCTCTTAGGGCCATCCAGCCCAGCTGCCCCCACAGCAGCCACACATGAACATCCCCCRGGCTGACCCAGGCCTCCCACATGGCCTTTGCGAGCAGCAGGCCCGAGCACTGCRGTGCTGATGGAGAGCCGGAGTTCGGGCTGCCACTCCGGGAAGGAAAGGTACCTCTCCCCCCGGGAAAAACGGCCRAATTCACCAAACTCACTCAAGTTAMCAGCACACGATCTCAGCCTGTTAGGGGCCCGTAAGGAACACCGAGTTCACTGCCAGCTCCTCGCAGACCGCCTGACACCCGCAGGGCTGAGCCGCACGATCGGAGCCGCCGACTTCACCTGGGCTGTGAGCACCTTTGGCAGCGGGCACTCCCTCAGCCCTGCCGCCCCACTGCCGCCAGCCACGGCTCCGCACGAACGGGGCCGAGGGCTCGGGCTGCCCGGCGGAGCAAGGCACGTCCCCCCGGCCCAAGCGGGCGCTGAGGATGGCGATGCCCGAGGGAGGGAAGCACCACCCTCGCCCCGGGGCCTGCGGGAGGCGCCGAGCGCTGCAAGAACGCCGTCCCCTGCTCGCCCCCTCGGCCGGGGTGCCCCCGCGGTCCCGCCCGGTGCTCACCTGGGGTGCATGGGGCCCGGCGGCGCAGCGCCCGCAGCCGCATCCAGTCCCTGTGTCCCAGCCCGCCGCCTGCTCCCGACCCGGGCTCCGGCCCCAGCGCCAGCCACGGCCCGGCCGCAGCCCCCGCCAGCACCGCCACCGCCGCCTCATGGGCGGGACCCGGGCGGCGCGGGCCCGGCGCGGGCGGGGAGGCGGAGAGAGGCGGAGAGAGGCGGTGATAGCGGAGGGAGGGGACCGGGGCTGTTTCCGCCGCCGATTGCCGGAGCCAGGAAGCGGCGCCACCGCCCCGGGGCTCGGCTGGTGCTGCCCGCGCTGCGCCATCGCCGGGCCCGAAACGCCCGCCCCGGGCTGCCCTGCCGCCTCCGGAACGGTGCGATGCTTGCTCTGGGTTCCCTCACAATATTCCCTCACAATATTCCCTCACAGTATTCCCTCACAGTATTCCCTCACAATATTCCCGCACAGTATTCCCTCACAGTATTCCCGCACAATATTCCCGCACAGTATTTCCTCACAGTATTCCCTCACAGTATTCCCTCACAGTATTCCCTCACAATATTCCCTCACAGTATTCCCTCACAGTATTTCCTCACAGTATTTCCTCACAGTATTCCCTCACAGTATTCCCTCACAATATTCCCTCACAGTATTCCCTCACAGTATTCCCACACAATATTCCCGCACAGTATTCCCGCACAGTATTCCCGCACAGTATTCCCGCACAGTATTCCCTCACAGTATTCCCGCACAATATTCCCGCACAATATTCCCGCACAATATTCCCGCACAGTATTTCCTCACAGTATTTCCTCACAGTATTCCCTCACAGTATTCCCTCACAGTATTCCCTCACAATATTCCCTCACAATATTCCCACACAATATTCCCTCACAGTATTCCCTCACAGTATTCCCTCACAGTATTCCCTCACAACATTCCCGCACAATATTCCCACACAATATTCCCACACAACATTCCCGGCCATCGCACCGCTTTCTCCTCACACCCTTCTGTCTGCTGTCATTAGCGGTTTATTTCTTCCCGTACCATCAGCCCGCCTGCCCAGCTGCCTTCTGGACATCGTCGTTCGATTATGATGGATCGTGTGTGAAATTCTGGCTAAGGTGACATTGCAAAGGAATTTTCCTGATCTGGAAGCGGCTCTGTAGCTCTGCTTTCACCTGCGACACGTGGATAGTCATCACACACGCTGCTCAAATCCATCGTTCCTTCGCTGCTGGGGTGAACAGCTGTTTCCTGAAACACTGTAATGKGGTTTGGTAATTTGTTTGTGCCTCATTAAATGAGCCATCCCTCTTATGTGATGTCTGCACCGATGCAAATTCAAAGCATTTTTCTGTCTGTTCTGATTTCATCTAAAGAATCTTAACATGTAGGATCTGATCTGAAGAGCCTAAATAGCGGTCATTCTAGTTCAGTTCAAACCTACTGGTTCTTCTAGGTGGAAATATACTCTCCTCCTTTGGCTTTAATTGAACTTTAATTCAGGAAGTTGAACACCTTGTATACACTCATTCTTCAAGCTCTCTGTAGCTGAAAGAGAGAAATAGTTTGCTGCAGAGTGCTTTAGCTTTATCCCATCGTGAAGTAGGTGTCTGAGATGTGTGAGAAGAATTCCCTTTGGAGCTGGCTTTCTGTGTCTATGGCATGTAACTGGGACCTGCATAATGGGTTTAGTCGAAATACATGACACCTGAAGGAGTACATTTAGGCAAAATCAGTCCTGGCCTCTGTCATTCATGACCAAAAGAATGACCTCATTTAGTTTACCACAWATCCCACAACCTTTCCTCCATGAGGCCAAATAATCCTCACCCTAACCATGACTGACTATGTGAATTGGCCCGCAAACATTATTTTAGTGAGTCAGAAAAGAACTCACCAAATCCTCAGATTTTTATGGGCTGCTAATTCCGTGATGGGGGCTTTGTGTGTGCTTCATTTTTTTGTGTGTAGTACCATATCATATTCACGAGTTGGTGCTGATACTTCACATCTTTCTTAGAAACTAAAGCGAATGACTACAAGCCCAAAAGTCTCTCTAATACATGGGGGATTACAGGCAACCTTCCATTTTCAGTTCTCATCCTTAAAACTTCACGGTCACACTCAGTGCATCTCAGTTCTGTCCTGAAACTCTGGGTCATCCCGAGCCCTCAGATTGTCTTAATTCCAATTATGACACTGTAATTCTACAGCAGAAGTGCCCTGGCACTGAAATCTTCGCRTTATTTCAACTGTCTGAGCTGAAAGTAATACTTTGAGCCTAGGAGCCAGATTGGATGTAGTCTTACGTAGATAAGAGTATTTTTTCCTACTGTCAAGCACGAGTCCTCTGAGATTCCAGCTTTTTTTTGAAGTCATTTTATTCCCTTGAACTAGTGATATCTTAACTACCAGTTTAAAGCACAAGTATCAAAGGAAGCCAGTGACAATAAACGATGATAAATGTCACTGAATGAGAAGTTAATCTCTGTCTACAGAGACGTATGCTGCATGCCCAAGGTTTTGTGATAAAACTGTTTCTTCTGCAAGGGAATTTTTTTTTATATGTGTACCAAACACTTTTATTATATGTAAAGTGTTTTGATAAGACAATTGTACTGTGTCTCCTGAAAGCTTGGTTTATTGACATTTGTAGTGGTACTTGCTGCATGAGGAACAARTTGCTGAGCTGTTTTGTCTTCAAATCCTGGAGACACACAGAAAGATAAGGGAGACTCTGAAAGCACAGGGGATGGAGATGCAGTGAGCACACTTCAGTCCTTCCCTGTACCGTGAGCCRAAGTCCCTTCTGGACCATGCCCATGTCTCAGTACAATCAATTCTCTTCTGCTATTACAAACCTGCCCTTGGGTTCTTTCTCAAACCAAGCAGAATAATGCTGGAATGAAGATGGCAAAAAGCAATTTTTGCCATCAAAAATCAAAATTTCTCATCACCTTGCCAGCACTTTGCAGGCCTGTATTTTGTTGACAGTCACAGTGTGAAGCCTAGGTAGCCTATGTTCAACTTKCACTTCTAAATACAGGGTTAGAAAGAGATGACCTAAGGATAAAACAGGACAAGAGAGACACAAACCTACTCAATCCTGTGTTCCTGTACCTCAGTCTCAAATGAAGTTATTAGTATAGTTCTGTGAGAGCAGTTAACAAGAGAATCTGTTAATTACTTATTTCTGTTAAGAAACTGCAGCAGGCTAGACAACCTATGATATGTATAATAGATACTAGAAACTGGCCCAATTACAGCACACTAAAATATAAGAAGTGCACAGTRTTGTGAGAGTTTCTTTTTAAACTCATAATGCATTTTCTTCTTCCTTCTCAGTAATGTGTTCACAAATTAAACAGTTGAAATATCTTCTGTTGGGAAATTGCATATGTTCAGCTGACTCTTGTGTTTCTACTACAATATTTCCACCAATGACCTTCCTTTCAGACAGAGAGACACAGGGTCAAGGAGAATCTGTTTCTTTGAGTAATTCAGAGTAATTCAAATCACWGTAATGTCAATAGTGTTATTCATGGTTATGGTTTGTGTGGGAATGCGAACATGTTGAAGGTTCTTTTTTACCAAGATTGCATACTTTCAGATACTGTATTAGGATATGTGCAATTAAAACCACAACTAAGTTATATCTGGAAGGAAGATGCCTTAATGTTTTATTTTTAGATATGTCAGGAATATTTTCCATTTGTTTTGGCTGGGTAATTAAGTGCTTGTAGTGAAGTAAAAGAAAAGAGAAAAGGAAGGGAACCTGTTTGAATGCCATAGRTGATGGAGTGTGTAAAGAGTCTMTCAGCAACCCYATTTACACTTTGTATTTACAAAAAAAARCAAAMCAACAACAAAGCCCAAACCCAAAWAACCCAAACCAAAGCTAAACATACAATATGTGTATAAAAAGCATAAACTCTGCCATTGTAGAGCAGTGAACACCTGATTTGTACCACCTGGAAAGCAAACCAGGCCATCTGCTTTGTATCAGCATGGCAGAGATTGCATTCTGGAGCCAAAGCTTCATCCAGACCAAGGTGTGAAGAGGATTTAATTGGAGAAACGGCATGAGAAAGAAGATCAAAGGCTTATCCTAAAAGAGGAACATTATCCATGTAATCTTAATCTACCCTTAAAATTGAAAAGAATGTGTATTGGCTTTTCCCTTTGGGGGTCCAGTCCTGCTACTTTCGCTGTGTCTGCATGTTGAGACTTTGTGCAAAAGTCAGTACAGGTACAATAAATTGCTTTAATCCTGCTCACACTCTCGACAAGGACCTGCAGTGGGATGGAAGATGGGCCTTGCTCTGCTCTCTGCCCAGGGGCAAATCCCTTTCCCAGCAAGTGACATTAGATTGTCAACAAGAGACCACATTCATCAAAAGCCTGTGGCATATTTTCTTATTTCTCTTGCACACAAACAAATTCAGAGTTCAGAGTCTGTTTGATATGAGATCAGCTTCAATAATTCAACAATTAACATTTACCTGTAATTTTTCTTCATGTATTTCTCTAAAGGATTAGCAACATGGATTTTTCTGTCAGAAGATCAGATGTCTTTAGCACAGGTGCAATTCTGACACTCTGGGAAGTGCTGGTGGCCTGAATTTACAGTAAACAGAAAAGAGGTCTGGTAGCAGGGCACAGTGCATTTGCATGACARAAATGAAATGTAACCCTGCCTTTTGAACATGGCCAGCCTGCTGGCAAGGTCATGGAGAGCTGTGAAATGATCTGGCAGCTGAGCCCCSCAAGAGGCATGCTTCCATTTCCTTACAGGAATATTTTCAGACTATTCCTATATTTAAATGTAATGATAACACAGATCAATTGGCCTCTTCCTACTTCAGGTATTGCTCAAAGGTCAACATTCACTTTGTTTTAAGAAAACTGGAAGTCCTGGCCCAGTGCTATGGTGAAGGAGTTATTTTCCTTTAAGCATTTCTGAAAACATTTCTGGACAAAGAAGTTTAGAGTGTGAGTGATATTGAAAAGTCCATCCTAATCAACTGTTCCCAAATATTTTTTAAAAGGAGTATMGACTCTCACTGATTTGATCTGAGTTGTACATACCACAGGGCGTTCCCCAGTAAATTTTGCTCTGATTTTTGAGCCACTTTGGTGTTGATTCTACCCCTAATGTAAACCAAAGTCCAGGATTGTTCTCACTCATGTCTGGAATGGTCTGCCTGTACTTTTATCATATTTTGAAGATTGCTACTGCTCATTTTGAAKCTGCAGAATAGGCCAGCAGAGGCACAAAGGTGACTTGAAAAACCCTGCTACTCACATCATTGCTGCTAGTTTCTAACTCAGCAGAGACATAGATGTGTTTCTCAGTGTGAAGAATGTTGTTTCAGTTACTCACACTTCTGAGGCAGTTTGGCATGAAACTCAGAACAAGGCGGAAACTTTCATTTTGAGTAAAAGGAAGTTTTAATAGAGCCTACATACCTGTGCCTTTTCATGTCCATCCCTTCCCACAGCTCTCCCAGACCAAACGTTCARCTCCCCAAACTGATGGTGGCCAAAAAAAGGAAATTCAGTTAACTGTGAAMATGTGTTTTCAACCAAAAACTATGCAACTCTTGAACAATGTGGGAAAAGTCAAAGACCATCAAATTGCTGCAGAAGAAGATTCTCATGGTATCTCAGAGGAAGGAGACAAACAAGGACATGATKACTTCAAACTGCCAAAAGTCCTTGTCTTTTGTCCACCTCTTTCCTTTGGCAAGCTGCAGGCAAACTGGAGGACATGGCAGAGACCTGGCAGGGTCTGGAGGGATTTTTAGCTCCCCCTTTAAAGCAGTGTGTAGCGTCCATCAGGTAAGCCAGTTTCTGTGTAAACAATATCTACATGTGGGCTCTCAGARTATCACCTTTGTATTTGTTTGTCTGAGGCAGGTGCTCCTAGTGATGACCAGAACATTCCTWCAATGAGCAGAAATGCACAAAACGGTGGAAACTTTTCGAAAATGTTCATGTTCAACTTGTGAAACTCATATTTCTTGAAAAAAAAAAACTCTCTTAGGACTACAAAAGCGGTTTTCCTCCTATCCTTGTACACAGTACATTCTTGATCTGACATGACTTGCAACCACAAGAGAGCACTCTTTCCTTTGAAGATGTCTCAGCTTCCCCAGAAAGCTGCAGATATGCCGTGTAAGTTTTGCAAACTGCTTGTGAGCTGGTTCAGTTACACCAGAGCAGCCGAAACAACAAAGCTTGCAGTTGTCTTTTGGATTTGATTGTGAAAAGCCTTTGGGTAGTTTTCAGATGACAGAAGATCCTGGGTTGCTGAAAGTGAGGAGTTCTGCCAAAACTTTGAAGATCCCTGTAAACTTTGCAAATTACCCATCTTTTGGAGACAATTATATCAAACGATATCGTGGATTACAATACATGAGAAGCGTTTAGAGCCTGRAAGATTATTTATGTTTGGCATTAACTCTTATGGTCATAATTTCAAGTGGAGAGAAAAGGAATACACAGGAACCCTCTTATTATCTTTTGAAATATGAAGATCACAGGAAAAGAAGGGTTTAAATTGTGAAGTGATGGTCCTCAAAACCTTTCTGTGCATTAACTGGCATCCTACACCTATAAAAACAAGGCTTTCCAGGCACAGTGTGGACCTCATGAGCTGTAAGCCTTGCTTTGAGATCTGAGTTTTTATACAGTACAGGAGGAAACTGCAGCCYGTGGGGCAGAGTACCTACACAAATGTTGGATTAATACCTTGGAAGCCAAGTTCAGGAATTAACACACCACTAGTGAGGAAAAAAAGAAGCATGGACAGCAATGAAGACGATGCTAAACTGTTGAAGAGGGCTGCATTTCCAGGAGCTGTGTCCCACATGTACCCCCATGGGGTACCCCTGAGAGAAACATTCAGCCTTCCCTTCCCTCTGGACCCATCCTACTGGGAGCAAGCCCGCAGCGGGCACCCAGGTGGCATCTCCTACATCCCATTTCCCAGCTACGTGGGCATCTATGACTATTCCTTCGAGCCCGCCTTCATTCGGAAGAGGAACGAGCGGGAGCGGCAGCGGGTGCGCTGTGTGAACGAGGGCTACACCCGCCTCAGGGAGCACCTGCCCAAGGAATTCGCTGACAAACGCCTGAGCAAGGTGGAGACSCTGAGAGCTGCCATAAACTACATCAAACACCTGCAGAGCCTGCTGGACTGCCATCCCTTGGGATCGGACAGCGAGGAAACGCTCTGTGCTAAGGAGCTGCCGGCATCTTCCCCGCGGGAGTGCAACAGTGATGGRGAGTCCAAAAGCTCCCCAGCATCATCCCCCTACAGCGAGCTTTAGGAGATGGACTCACCTCTGAGACACAAAGCTTCAAGTTTGGCTGGAAAACAGTTTCAGACCCTGGGGACTTTTYGACAGATGAAAATTAATAGCAGGGAAAGAAAAACGGGTAGGGGGAAAGGTATTTTCAGTCTGCCAAAGGATTTTAAATGTTTACAATATAAAAGTCTCTCAGGTTGTTTCAGCTGTGTTACTAACCTTCTTTTCCTCTGTTAAACTGAAGCAACATTTAATTCTMCTTTTCATTCAGCTTGTATTCTGTTCTATTTTCTTTTGCCTTTCATTCAAGACAGTAAAACCAGATAAATGCATTTTGGGAAATTCCCTTCCCCTTTCTCCTCCTTTGTCCAGTAAGTTTTATTGTCTGGTTCTTTTGACTGATAACTGAGATGCACTGCATTGCAAACACTGGGGAAGGTAAGATTTAGATAAAATGTCTTTCCCTTAATGTTTCAGAAAACTCACAGAAACACTTYTATTTATGAAACAACAACTTTTCAGATACAAACAAGGCTCTATTTGGAAATTAATTTCTTTTACAGCATCTTCTAAAGTGAAAGAAACAGCTYATACATTGGAGTGGCTATTTGGTGATTATTCTAAAGATAATTTTAAGGGAAATAAAGCTGGCCACTTTCATTCCAGTCAATGCTAGGAAGAGGGGAAGTTCTGTAAAGCTGCACCTTCAAAAGCAAAGATTCACTCAAGGTACTGAAAAAATGCTGCCAGACTTTTTCCTACTTTCCTGAAATCTGAGTTCACAGACAAAATCATCTTGATTGTTGGAAGGCCAGAAATTATCTGCTTAGAAATATAACATCYAGTGGTTAGACACTGGTGTGTACAAAAAGGGAAATGTTGAATATATCTGTTTACATCTGCATGAAAATGTAGGTATTTCTCCTTTTGTTTAGAATATKTATTACTTTTTCAAAGGATACAGCTTTTAAAATGAATACCTCAAAATCTATGGAATACCTTTAATTTGGATTGCATCTACTTAAAATGAGAATTTTTCTCCAATTTGCTCTAAAATCTGCCTTTCTCCAAGGCCAGATTTAAATAACATTTATCTCTGTGCTTAAACCCCATTCTGTATACCGGATAAACTTCTTACCACCCACTTTCCACACACCTTTCAAACTTTTACCTTTTTGGCTTATGTTGGATTAAATGTTTTGTATCTTTTTGTCTTTGCTTCATATCATGCTGACTGAAAAAATACTCATATATAAATAAGAACAAATACTGATCAAATACCTCAAAATGTGTCCACAAATTTCCTTTAAATAAAAAGTGTAATTAATCCTGGCTGTGTCTTTGTCACTTGTAATTGATAACGAACAGGGCAGCTCTGGTTGCAGGAGTAATAAATTTTCAGGAAAAAAATAGAGAAAATGGAAAGGAAGTAAATATGAACTRCCACCTATGGAACTAAATTTTATATCTAGATTTTTAAATGTAGGYAAGGAACAGGTTTGTGTTGTGGGCAAATAAAAATTATTTGGTATAGAAATACTCTGCTGCTTTCTAAAAGACTTTTCTCAACATTTGTACACTTTGAGTTACTCTGTCCATGGCAACCACAGGTGTTGTTCTTTACTCTTTACGTGGCAGCCAGCTCCATTTTCTAACCACTATTTTGTTTTTCTGAGGGCTGTTACATTTACAGAGGCTGTTTTCCAAAAACAGAGGTTTATTACCTTGACAGTTCAGATCCAGAGCCAGTGMACTCCCTTCTGGCTGTGCAGTGTTTGTATTTCTCACCTGAGAAAGAAGAGGACAACAAGGTAGAGATCCGAATGTCTGACTGGGTTCCTTTGTTTCTTGGCTTTTCTTCTTTCCTTTGTGCTTTTCTGGCAAGAGATTCAACCTGTCTCTCTCTTTGACTCRGTTTTGAGATTTCTGGAAATGTGGTATTGCTGCTGGTAATTCTGYGAGTAAGCCTGAAATGCATTTCTCCCTCAAAGCAGAGATTAAATCTTTGTTATCTATAAAAAACATGCACTCCTTCAGAGTACCAGAGGTGAATTCTGTGAAACATACTTGTTTGGAAAGCACTCTGAAGATGAAAAGCAGTTAATATACATATAATGACAATAAACAGCCAAATCAAACCAAACCACTAAAAATAAAAGTTGCCAGAATGACCATAATTTTCTAGGACATGTCAGACAATGCAACAAATGAATATTTAGGTCACATTGCTATCACAGAGGTCTGATCCCTACAGAGATATTTCCAGGAGCCTCAGTCCCCTGATTCCCAGAGCCATGAGCAGCTGGCTGGAGGATGGATTAGGCTGGGACTCTGCTCCCTTTCTTGTCTCGTGTGGAATGTTCCTCAATTTCCCAAATAATGGAGAATGGAAAGTATCCCACCCCGGGCCTGTGCTTGGCTGTCACTGCATTATTTTTTTTTTAGACTATACATCTTTAACAGTTCTGGAGACGTCCTTAAAACACCTCCCAATCCAGCCTCAGTGCTGAAAATGCAAAACCCAGAATGCCACATGTATTTTAACTTAATTTTATAAAAAAATAATTTCTGGATGAAAAGGAAATTCTTTCTGTGGGAAAAATCTGTCACAGACYGAACCACTCTCCTGAGGAAAGTTGTACATTTTGTTTTCTCACAGTTCCTGTTGTTACACAAAMCTCTTGCACAATTTTAGCACAAGGAAATAGAATACAAGATTTCCCAAATAAGGGTCGGTACTTCTGTCCAGGCATCAGCAAAGATTTAATGTGAATGACACATTTCAAAAGCTYTTTTAAGCTGTTTCTGTCTAGACAAAGTGTTTTTTCAAAGCCTCTAAAATGTATAATTATCCGGTTTTTAAAGCAATGATCCAACTTGTCACCATGAAAATCAGTTTTAATAAAAATGCTGACCAGAAGAATTCTCTCCACATGGGACAATTACTATTTCCAGGAAAGGTGATGTGACTGCTGCTATTTGTAGGCAACCACGCTACAGCTTTACCCAACTCTTGCACACCAAAAGCTGACACTTTAATCTTTCTATCAAATCTGAAAAAAAAACAGACCTCTGAAGCCTGCCATTAAATTACAAATCTATTTGTTTCTTGATATTATCAGCATTTTAGAGATGTGYTATCCTGGCCATGGTATTGCTTTTAATCCTCTAACAGCTGTTTAGCTGATTTCTTTGTAAAAGCCCATCCACAATATTTTCATGTTCTATTAGCCAGTGTCAATAATGTGGCCAAAGAAAACCAGAAGGCACTATAGAAAAGTCATTTTCAGACAGTGAAGCAATCAGGGCCAATTAATCTCACTGGAATAATGAGCAGGGGATGTTCACTCTCTCTCACACACACACACACACACACACACACACAAAAGTATCTTTGAAAACATTTGTCCCCAGCAAAACAAGATCTCAAACATTTTGGAGACTCTGAAGTGGCACCAACAGGAGAGGCCTGCTGGAGTAAGCTAAGAGCAATAGCTGAGTAAGGTCTTTGTAAGTCTGTCCAAAATAGAGTCTAAGTCAATGTATCTTCAGCAGTGACCCTTCTTCTCACTAGTAACSCTTAGAATACAGAGAGAGGGCTACAGAGTAGAAATAAATTTGTTCTAGGCAAATGGGGAGCAGAAAAATGGTAACACTGCAGCTGCACCAGCTCTTCTGTGAGGCTGTCCTGCTACATGGCTGGGAGCTCTGAAAATGCAGGAGSAGCACAATTCTCCATCAACCTGAGCGTGTGCTTGTCAGCAAAAATCCACCAAAAATGCTCACTCCTGTGTTTTCCACGATTCTTACACAATTGTTTTCTACCTTATTGTAAATATATCCGCTAACAGAGCGATGGAAAAGTTGCCCTTGCTGAGAGAACAAATGAGAGGAGCGAAGACCCCCTTGAAAATTTTAGAGACCCCTCAGCTTGCTTCTGATACGACTGGAGAAAGAGGTCTCAAAGACATGAAATTCCTACACACAYGAGCATGGGTGGCACCAGAATAGAGAAATGTGGCAATTTAGAGTCTTTAGAGTGGGGAAAGCTAACACTGACCCATGTGATGGTCAGCCAGCCACTGGGGCAGGGAAGAAAAAATGAGTATTTTAAAGGTTGGGTGGTTTTTTTTTGGTTTTTTTTTTGTTTTTGTTTTTTGGGGTTTTTTTTTTTTTTTTGGGTTTTTTTTTTTTTTTGTTATTTGGGAGGATAAAGCTACATGAATGGTCTGTGGGAGGCTGAAGATTTGAAAATGTGGGGAAGGTAGTGGGCAGTGAAGCCTTGGAGCTTGTATAAAGCAAAGCCAAGCCAAGCTGTATTTACTGTGCTGCTCACAAAGCACCTTACTTATCCCCATGATTTTATTTTGATCTGGTGTGGTTCTGGGCAGATATAGCAGTTTTTTGTGTTCCAGATGTCAGCACTGAATCCTAATCAATCTCTTCCATCTGCACTGAGATCACAAAGACAGCAAGTAGTTACAAATAAGTGGAATTTCCACACCTTTTCATGTATTCACTTTACTGCAGCACTCTGCTATGCTAGGCTGCTCTCTTGATGTAGTTTTTAGAAGTAAAAAGCACTGAAGAAGTTCCAGGCTCAGCTGCAGAGRGTTTATCCCGAGGGATCACTCGTGCAGAGGTGATGTGTGCATCCCCACACCCGGAGGTGTTGGAGCTCGCTGGGGTTTTATGAATGAAACTGATAATTAACTGTGTCATGCACAAATGGAACAAGCCAGAGGTACAAACACAGGAGTGAGTGTTGTGCTGCTGGTGCTTGGGAAAAGGGGGAAGCATGGAAGAAAGGAGGGAGACAAGAAAGTGGTTTAGAGGTGCAGCACCACTGGTTGATACCATATCAGCTGCATGGCTGAAACAAGGGAAACARGAACAAATTAGATATGACATCTTTGGGGAGGATTAATTCCTGGCAAAAAAACCTCAAACCACCCCCCAAACTTAATATATTTTCCTGCACCTTAGGCACACCACATTTATTTGCCTACCACTGCTTCTTGTCGACCTATTCTTGTTCATCACTGCACAATACCTCTGAGTGTATTTYTTACCAAAGTGCTGAGCAGTCGTGGGCAGGCTGTGCTCTGTCTGGGGAGCAAAGGGGACATTTCAGTGCTCAGCCCTGGGTGATAAACCCAGAYTGCTTCAGCCCTGGGCTTTGCTGTTTCAACAACACCATGCCCAGCTCCTCCCTCTGTGCTGGGAACACCACTGGAAAATATCACCAGAATGCCRCTGAAATGCTTTACCAGGAGCTGCTTGCAGCTGTGGTGCTGCCAGGAGCTCACTGAGTGTCTTATTTTCTATGCTTGGAGATAAACCTTCCTTTGCAAGTTACCCTGCACTGGCATTGCAGAGCTGCCACCTGCAGCTATTCTATTCTATTATTCTATTATTCTATTATTCTATTATTCTATTATTCTATTATTCTATTATTCTATTATTCTATTCATCCCATCCCATCCCATCCCATCCTGTTTACAATGAAGGTGGCAGGCAAAAATAAATCTGCCAGTCTCTCAGGATAATGATGCCACTTGCATGCCACTGCTGGCTAATGCAGACCATTGATGGAGCCAGGCAAAGAGCCACGAAAAGCCCTGCCCTGTTCCCCTCTCACCCCTTCTAGCACCCCAACCCCAGCAATTTGCTCCCAACTCACCTGGGCAATGCTGCAGCCCCTGTTTGCCATTKTACACCCCGTTGTAAGCCGTGGTGCAGATCCTGAGGGCCCTGTTGGGACAGATCAGAGCTGTCAGCATGACAAGCAGTACAAATGCAAGGGATTTGCCTGTGTTTATGTGCAGCGTTCTCCAAAGCTTTGCATTTTGCAGCACTATGAAAGCTTTAAAATTTCCATTTACATTAACAAGCCCATAAAGCATAAGGTTATTAAATGGTGTTTATATTATCCTGTCTGAGAAGCTCGTTCAGTTACCAGCTGGTTCAATTTTTACTAAAAGCAAAAACGAAACAGCTGAATTGCTCTGTACTAAAAGTGGTCAGTGCTTTCAGAGGTGAGTGAAATTCGTTGGCTCYGTGACTGAAAAACATGTTGCATTTAAAAATTTTCAAATTTACTTTTGAAAAAACCCTTTTAGCATCGGTTATTTTTGGCAAACTACTGGAATTTCACTGAGGTCACTGTCTTAAGGAGTATATTTCAMATTTGCACCTTTGGTGAAAAAAGGTGCTGTTTAGGTCATTTCATCACAGTAATCACCAAAAAACCTARTAAAGTTATTGTCCGTGTGGGTTCCAGAAGCTGCCTGGGCAGGAGAGGGTCATGCAGAATGAGGATTAGGTGAGAGCAGCACAGCCACCATGTTTTTAACTTAAAAAAAGCATTTATATTGAGCCATGCCCACAAAACAGAGGTAGTTTTGGGTTTATTTATTTTTTTTTTTCTGCAAGCATTCCCTTTTTCAGCTGGCCCTAACTTTGAATACTGAGAACAAAGTTCACGAGTGTGTGTTCAAATATTGACAGTGACTTCACTGCAACAATTAGGAAAGTGAGCAGGCAGATATGAAGGCTTAAGGCATTCACACCATGAAATGCGTGAATGGAAATTCATTAGACTTACTTAAAATTTGCTTGGAGAGGTAAAAAAAAAAGTTCAAAAGGTTTGAAGAGTTCTTGAGATTCCTAGAAGATCAGGTGCTAATTTTTAATGAGACTCATTGGGATTGGGCTCTTTGGAGAATAGGTTTTATAGAGAAATTTCCAGTGCTTCTTTGTTTCAGCCTGGTTTTATATAAAAATATTATTACACAAATGCTGCAAAGGGAAAGGGTGTATAAACCAGACTGCCAGACAGAACTAGGAGTATATTCCACCTGGTATATCATGGATGCAAGACAACACTGACATGGTTAAATTGCATCACGGTTTCCTGGTTTTTTTTTTTGGTTATTTTTTTTTTTTCCTAGATTGAGTGGGACAAACTTACCCCTCATGAAAGATCTGGCAGCTCCCTCTGTGTCCTGAACCCTATCCAAGTGATAATTATAGTCCTTTGAAATCAGGGAGCTGAGAACTAGCCTCCAGTCACTCAACAAAGGCTCCTCCAGCGCCCTGCCGACACTTCCCCGTCTCCTTGTCTGCCTCCTGCTGAAACACATTTGCAGAATCTCCTAAAGCCTCTAAGGCTTTTCCAGAGATCTGGTGGAACCAGACCTGGTATCTCATGGAGTATCATCACATGCAAAGACAAAGAAACACCCCCACAGGCATACTTGATGCACACAAACCTTAATGGCTTTTTTTTTTCCTTCCCCCTCCAGTTGCACATGTATAATTAATCTCAGTTCCAATTTAYATGTTTGATCTATTTCCTTTAGGCTTCAGATGTCTTTAAAGGCAGGGGGAGACCCTGAGATTGAACTGAAGTGCCTGGGATAGGCTCAGTGTTTCCCTGAGTGTTGGTCAGGAGAGCACCTGGGGCTGAGGAGCCCCTTCAGCCCAAAAAATTCCCTCTTGTGAGCAGTGAGGACACCCCAGGCAGGGGATGGGAACYTTTGGCAGACAAGAGCAGGAACAGGAGCCGACCCTCCCTTGCTCCTGCAGCCTAGCAGGAATGAAGGGTGTGGGGATGAAAGCTGTATCCACTTCAAACAGGGAAATTTCCATTTGAAGTGCTGTCTTGAGTCAAAAGCTCCCCAGCAGCACTTTGTTCCCCTCACTAGCGTGTATCAATTTCTTCTGACAACAGGTTCATGGCTTTGGGATATAAAAGCTCAACTCGGCTGGTATTGTGTTTTACAACTACAGAGAGACCACAGAGATTAAAATTCTTTGGCTGAGTCACCAAAGAAGGGGAGTGGGGAAGATGGGTCCAGCAGGAGTGTGAAAGGTGGGTTGAACATAAACCTGAGTGAATCCAGCCTTTCATCCCTGGTGGTGCCAGAGGATGGGGAGGATGGTGATGCAGGTGACAAAGGCAGAGCTGAGGGGACACCGTCCTGAGAGGCCCTGCAGGCTGGGGAGAGGGACTCAGGCAGGGCTGGGGGCTCTTCACTTCTTTTGGCACGATACTGGTGCCTGGTTTCCATGGCAAACACGAAGAGCTGACGAACAAAATAATTTCTGATTGGGCCATAAGGGTTTTGTTTGGTTTCGTTYGGAACTAAAAGCCTCCCTTACATGTTTTCTTCCCTGATGTGCAGTATTTTGGTTCAATCTTCAGATTTTTGAAGTTCTYCAGGCAGGAGGAGACAGCAATGGTGCTCTTGGCTGCTATTGATAATCATYAAATTGTTGGAATTTCTGCCCGAGACAGGGAAATGAATATTGGCACAAACAAGGCTTCATGTTTATCAAGATGAAACTTGTGCCTCATCCACGGACCATTAATGGAAGATCTCGTGGCGTCTGGCAGGAAGAGCAGCCTGAACTGACCAAGTGGGATTTGTGAAAACCTTGTCCAGGTCACCCCACAGCCTTGGGACTAAGGTGGGGCACAGGAGGGTCAAGTCCTCTCCAGAGAAGTGCACAGCTCCTGGCACAGGAAAAGCATAATTTACAATGATACATTTTTCTTCCTCATCCAAGAAGTGGTTAAATATTTGGCAGGGAAGCAATGGAGGAACTCATCAACCTACCTGTGATTTTAAAAGTTGCTAACTTGTTCGTGAATGACACAAATTTAAAGCACCACAATAACAAGCATTAGTCAAAACATAAAACAACCGGTTTTTGGTTTGGTTTTTTGTTAAGATTAAACCCACAAACAGGTAACAGTTCTTAAGAGCCAAGAGGTGGATAACCAGCCGATTTGTTGAAATAGGATCCAATACAGGCTGACAGACACCTCAGAATGTGAGGGCAGCCCAGCCCCTGCGTGTCTCCTACTAAGCTAGTAAATGTTACATTAAGCGCTGGCAGATGATTCCATTTCCCTTTCCTGGTCACAGTCTCTGCAATTAAGACTTGTGATTATTTTGGTTTCTCAATTTACAGATACAACATGACCCAAAGCAGTCTCCTGGGGTTTGGGAACAGGGSATGTACTGAGCAGCAGCAGCTCAGGCTGGGGATGGTTGGTTGCCTGAGGAGACCAAGCTGCACTTCTGCCTAAAGAGACCAGAGGCATTTCTGTACACTCTGCTCTCCCACCTCACACCTTTTGCAAACAAAAACCCCAMCAGAAACCACATCATTATTGGTGTTTGTGAGTGCCACAGGGTTATCATCCTCTTTTTCCTCCCATGGTGCAGGGGACAAAGCACCTGTACCCAAGTGTCTCCCTGGCTGGGGATGCAGATCTCCCCCTTTTCCACTGCACTCCTCTCATGTCTTTTCAGACAGAAACCCAGAAATGCTGATGATCAAAACCCCTGGGGCTAGGACAGGGCTCAAGAGAGCAAAACAAATGCCAGGTACAGGCAGGGCCTGCTGCTTCACTGAAGCTTTCCTGCAAGCAGGGAGCGTGCTGGCACATGCTGCAGGAGGGATATTGCTCTGTCTGATCGCTTTGAAGATTGGGGTGGTGTGGGGGAGAAGAGGCCAGCTAAGTGTGTTTATGTTTGAGAGGAACAAAGGAGAGTGGAGGAGAGARTGGGGGTGCCTGAGCCAGAGATGTGTCAGAGATCACTTCTTCCTCTTGGGCCACAACAGCAGCCTGGGACCACCAGCGTAGGGGGAAGYGCTGTGTGCAGAGCTGTTTTGAGGGAGAGAAAGTCAGAGCAGAAGGAAGATAAATCCCAAGAGACTTAGGATGGTGACAAAGGTGACRTCAGGTGGTAAACATCAGACACTGGGCACCCATAGTGAGGTGAACAGTACAGTGCAAATATCCCACAGCAGAGCACAGGGGTGCTTACCTTGCTGGGTTCTGGTTTCCCTTGGGACAGGMTGAACCAGGGAAGTCAGGCACCTGCACTAAACAAAGTGTGACCAAGTCAAAGGAAGCCATCAGCTGCACCCCAGCTTTGCCATCTGTTACAGCAAATGAAACTCAGTACCCCCATTTGCAACCCTTCTGGGAGGAACCACCTTCCCAGGGGGCTCACACAGCCCAGGGCTGAGCGCTGTCCCTTCTCCCTGCACTGCACCCCACAAACCCCACCCCAGCTTGGGGTGTAATTAGAGGATTTTCCAAGAGTTGCCTTTCCTGGAGCGCAGACTCAGTGCAGACACCCCGTGCAAGCCAGCAAACCTTCTGCTGCAGGTCACAGATGACTGAATCAACCAAACTCAGGCAGGGAATACCCATGGCTGGACCAAAGTGAGCAGCAGTTTCAAGGGTAGATGTAGACTGGATCTCCTAACTGTGATATCCCCAGGAAAAAAGGCCCTACCACTCATTCACCAAAGCTTTTTCAGTCTTTTGGGGAGAAGAGTGGATCATTACGAGGTATTTCTGAGTGCTTCCATGAAGCAAAGATGATTCAATAATCACACTGGTTCTTCAGCATTGCCAAAATGCTCCTGGCAGGTCCACCYGTATTTCAGCACATGAATTTGAACACTGTATGCCTTCCCTACCTAACACTTTWTATAATTTATTTTTTTAAAATGTAGAACAAAAAAAGGTGGTGGTCAGCCCTATTTGCAGAAAAAAAAGACAGACCTCAATTGGAAAAAAAATCCAGGTTCAAACAAACAACTGGGAGACATCTTACATTTTTCCTTATGTTTTTAGGTGGTTAGGAAACCAGCACTCTACTCCATACAGCACAATGTATAACCAAAACCAGCACTAGCTTTGCAACAGGAAACCAAAATTGWCAGCATTTCTTGCAGTCATGAATGCTAAAACATAAACACTGATGATCAGAGGACTTAAGGCATACATCCCATCCATRTGACAGCACCTCCATGGTACTCATCATTTCTGCTTGTAAAAACTTAAATTTGTCCCTTAATGGCAAGACTAAGTAAAAGCTGAAAGGAGAACTGTTAGTTCAATGCTTCTGATTTTTAAATGTGAATTTTTAAAGGTTCCATTAAATTCTACATCAAAGAAGATGAAGATTTACAGACAGAAATCTCTGCATGGAACACACACTTCTGCAGAAGATTTGAGACCAATTTATATTTTAGCCACTTACATTTCCAGGTGAAATTATTTTTGTTTTAATTTCAGCAAGTGTGTCTCAGACATCTGAAACAGCAATCTGGAGCTGCTCCACTGAAGAAAGCAAGGGAAAACAAGAAACTGTAAGGTCAGACCCACTAGAAACTCAGAGCAGTAACTGTAAGTACACGTGCTGCTTCTGAACCTGCACAAACACAATGTTTGAACCTAAGAATGCAGTAAGAACAAAGTAATTATGACAGTGAAATACCATTACACCTYCTAAGATCCTGAACTTAAAGGGATGTTTCAAAAAAAAGCACTTGCAGTCCATCAATCACTACCTGCTCCCCTTACACGAGTCCTTGGCAGGGCTCCACCGCACAAYTTCTGCTTTGGGATGTTATTTCCTTCCCGGCGCCCTCTTGTGCCTGCACCCAGCCTTCCCCGATCCGGCGACGTGGGCTCTGCAGGGCTGACAGACAAATCACAGCCACCACACTCCTGTCGTGACCGAGCTGGGAAAGCAGCACTGCAATGCCCTTCCTTGCAACCTGCAAAAATTCTGCCATCTGCACATTGCTTTGCAAGACCCATCATCTGAAGTCACCAAACGCTCATACACGGCTAAAATGTCAAGGGCACAGAATAMACATGACACAGATACACTGCCATGTCCATCTTCCCATTTTATTGTAATCCCCRAAATGATCCAGTGGGGATGGTCAACTTCCCCTCCAACCTTGTTTCATGAATGTAAAGGAAAACATTTTAAGTCCCATCACACTGGGCTTGACCCCTGAAACTGGGCTCCTTTAAATGGGACACAATGAGCAGCATTACCCAACCCAACTTTTAGAGCTTTTTAAAAAGTTGGATTAGCACATCCCTAAATTGTTAAATTACATCTTTTACTAGGCAARCAAAACCTCTCAAGGCAGTATATTCAGTCCTACTCAGCTTTTCCAAAAGACTGTGGAATATTTACTTGTCCTGAGCCAAATCTACCAGGTGCTGTGTTAAACAGGAGAGGCTGGGGTAAGACTGTCTTCAAATCCAGCTAGGCCCTCTCAGCCAGAGTGGGAGACCACTCTCAACTCCAGATTTCTTACCCAATTGCCACAAAACATGCAACAGTACAGACTATGCACAAAGGTACCTGCAAACAGGGCAGCCTCTCCCTGCCCACGAGTGCAATACCCGTCTATCAGAGCACTTCCATATGCAGGAAGAGCTGCAGGCACTCAGATACAGACACAGCAGGTCTGCTTCATACACCATCTTCACTGATGGAGCTGGTCCTGCAGCACAGCAGGGAAGTGACAGCTCAGGCCAGTCTGAAGTCCTGCCTGAGCAGGGAAATGGAGGAGGGACTGCATAAAAAACCCAAGACTTACTTATTTCTTGTCCCTGCCCCCACAAGAAAAGAATGCCGGAGGAGGGGCATTAATTATGGCTAGGAGTGGTTAAAGATCTTTAACTGTGTCCARAACAGGAATGTGATATTGGAGTATCCTACAGAGTTCAAGAGGTGTGGGAAGATGGTCATTTTAGTCAGTTTTGTGTAAGGCCTTGTCGGTTCCTAGCCTTTTATAACAGCAATAGGTCTCAGTTTAATGGCTTTCTTGCTGATGCCAGCTTCGTGGCAGGTGTTAACCACATCAGTCACGTTCTTATAAGACTCCGGTGCCTGGAGGGGGAAAAAAAAAGAAAAAAAAAGACAAAAATATAAACAACCCATAGTCACAGGAAGTCAGATGTAGTCTTTTGAAATCCAATCTTCACAAAAAAAATCATATAAATAGAGGATGTAGAAGCACGTGAACATACTGASAAATCTGGCCACCTTATGTATCTAAGAAATCTTATTTATAAATAAGACACTGCTTTTAAAATAAGCTCTTATCATATTTCAAATAAAATATTAGCTATTTAGTTCAGTTTTTCAGATAACCAGTGCCCCAGCATGTGAGAATGTCAAGCCTMATTACCTAGTGGGAAGTGACACCAACTTTTACATAGAGAGCCTTTTAAATTTTATCTTCACTGTCCCTTAGTGAGAGCAAGCAGGGTTTAATTGTAGAGCTTTCCCCTCTGGCCCCTCTTCTGACAAGAAAGCTGCTCTTAAATTGAGACTTTAGTGTGATCAACATRTTCATATAACACCAACACCCATAAAAGCATAGCTCCAAATGATTAACACACCTTTATGGGTGAGGTTGTGAACAGAAAAGGCATGTTCATGTTAATGCAGAGGAACTGGAAGTCATAATTCAAAGTTTTCTGACCATTCAGRGTTCTCTTCTTGAGCAAATATAGGAGTTAATTATAAAAGAGGATCTTYCAAGCTGCTGCTAATCTACATGAGAGCTGTAGTGTAAGGTAAATTTAAAGYAGGGAGAACATCATTCAAGAAGAAAATCCATTAAACTACCTTTGTTGATACTCACATAAAGATAGCAATTATCCCCTTCACCAAGTAGAAGAGAAAAAAACACACGCCCCAAAACCTGTCAAACAGGCATCTCCCCTTTCAGCATGCTTTTAGGATAGAGAACACATTATTTTCCAAAAAATCTGACAGCTCTATCAGAAATCCCACAAGTTGTATATTTAGAGTATTGGCAATCGCCTAGCACTGCAAAAATCAGGTCAGGGARAGTCATTCAGCCAAAGAGCAAGACCCCATTTTCCTTCTCAGACAATGAAGCATTAAACTCACTTCTTCCATGACCAGTTTGGGAGAAGCAACACGGATGGCAATGCCCATGTCAGCYAGCTTGTCCAACACATCCTGGAAGTCCAAGTTACGTCGAGATTTGGCTCGAGACAGTGCACGACCCTAGGGAACAGTTATGTTAGTTCTATTTTTTGTAGCACTTTGGAAAATTAAAACCCTTTCTTATAAAAAAAGAAGTAAGCTTACATTTCAAGCAAACACAAAGTCACTGAGAGCACAGAGCACAGTAAGTTCCTCAATACAGGAAATTAATTTAGACTTCAGGTCATGGGCTCCTGCAAAATCACACCTCTGGTATGATGGCTAGGGAAGTTCCATACTAGTCTGCAAGTATCTTTTTACCCAAACCAGTGTTCAGCACTTGGAATTTACTGGAAGATACTTCTCTTCCTCAATCATTGTCTCACACTAGGAAAAACGGGAGGAAGCACCTTCTAACTACTGAGGAATTTTATATAGGCAGCCTCTGCTAACCCCTCCTATTAGTTAAGAGATATCAGAATTTGTTAAAAGGAGTTCACTCTCCACATCTTCATACTAACATCTGCCTTATAAAARGCAGTATCCCCCAGATTTCCTGCAGAGGTAGTCAAAACTACTCAGTAAGGGACAAAGAAGACTTCTACCTTGCAGTCCTTGTGGGCAGCGACTACTGGCAAGGCTACCCTCTGCTTGTATGACCAACAGATGAATCCCACATTGGATGATCCTTGAACAACTTTGCTCTCTGGATGACACTCCCATTCCAACCCCCTCCTGAAATAATTTCTTGACTTACAGCTCCATGGCAAGTAGTTCCAAAGGTCTCAGTCATGCCTTGCTCTGTGCCAGTAAGGACATAGCTACAGGTGCCCATCGTGCCACCGATCAAAACAGGCTGTCCAGTCAGCTGTGGATGCAAAGTATTCATTCATTAGAAAAAACTGAAAAAASTCATCCTTAATAAGTCTGAGAGAAACCATGTCTCCAGAAAAGGAATTCAGTTTAACATTCCCTCAGGGCACCCCTGGTTGTCTCAGGCGCTTCGAATCAAGGATTCTAAAAACCTGACTGAACTGAAAGATGCAGACCTGTAGATCAAAAGCCTAGTGTCCAACAGACAGACAAGGCAAACCACTGAAGCCTGCCCTAGGCACAAAGGACTTCTTTCCTTTCATGATCTTCCAACCTCCTGGAGAAGCAGGAGCTCAGTGTCCCTAAGATCTAACTCACAGACAAGCAGAATACTGCCATCCCACCAGGGTCCCAGCGCTGTTACCTTAAAAAAAGAAAGAACTCACAGAATTTAGGGACTGTTAGGGACTCTAAAACTGTCTGATTAATCCAGAATTCTATTTCCTCCTCCCAAAGCCAAATTTACCTGATAATCAACAGCAATAAGAGGATGGTGAGGAGGGAAGGCCCTGGTTGATCCCTTTCTGTGCACCAGCAGAGTTCGCTCCTTGCCATCCACTACGTGCTGYTCCACTTTGGCAATGTTGTGAGACACATCATAGATAACATGCATGTCAAGGTCATCTGGGGTTGTGTTGAAGACTTTGGCAAAGGCCTAAAAAGAGAGCAAATCAGGATGTGAGATACAAGCATATCATAATTCAGCCRCAGATCATAATTCAGCCACAGATCATAATTGATCATAAGCAGATCATAATTCAGCCACAGTGGAACTGAATACAGCAGTGCTGAGAATGACAGARTTGGACTGCCTAGATTGCTTCTCTGACCATGACAGAATTGGACTGCCTAGATTGCTTCTCTGACCATTGGCAGAGAAGCATTGACCATTGGCACTGACTCACTGCTGTGATTCAGTCAGATACCAACTAAACAAATTCTTGCATCTCTGAAAAGTTCTCTTTACCAATAAAAACCCCCAATTTTAGCAACAAACCCCCTAATCATTCTTGCATACTTTTCTTCCAGCTCAAGGCATTTTCAAAAATACTGCTTAAGTGGCTTCTGCCAAATACAATCCAATGAYGTTGAGAGGTTTTAGATGAATTGTCATGACTGCAGCTTTGTGAAAGTCTCTCCAGAAAAAAAGCAGAAGCACAAAAGTGAAATTAAGTTAAATACTGTAACTAGTCTTTGCTCTCTATKGTCTAGGATAAAGCAGACATGCAGCAAAATTATTTGCATCAGACAACTCTGCACTTACCTGTCGTGTTAGGAAGGTCATRGAAGAGCGGTTAACCCAGGCATAGTTGCCAGCAGCTGCCATTCCCTTCAAGTAATCCTGTCCCTCTGCAGAGGCAATCCTGGCACATGCCAGCTGGCGATCATTTACTATGATTTTGTCCCGTTTCATAGCTTTTTCCATAGCCACCAGTGCATCTGGGAAACAAACACAGTAAATCTAAGTGACCTCCTAATTTTGCTTCCATCTTTGAAATTAACATGGGTGTCTATAATTTATATTCTAAAACTGAACTCATCTGTCCAATGGTCAAACCTATGGCTACTTCTCAAGTGCAAAAGCAAATCTGTGGCAGAACATTATCAATTGTTTGCACACAGGTAACACCTGACCAGGAAATTCAGGATGCTCTCAGCAACTGCACTGTAAGAAATGCTTTTTGGTGCTGGAGCCTGCTGTAATAACAAGACCATGCTGAAGAGTTTGCCTCACTCCAATGAGATCATACCTGTGGCAACCTGGTGGCCCAGACCTCTGCTTCCACTGTGGATCATCACGCACACCTGCCCTTTGTGGTCGATGCCCATCTTCTTGGCAGCGTACTCGTTGTAAATCTCATCCACAACCTGGATCTCAGCATAATGATTTCCAGCTCCCAGGGTCCCCAGCTGCCAATCACAACACACTGATCAGACAGGGAAGGGAAAGAGCCTCTGGGAGCACAGGGGAGAGCTATAGGAACAGGCAACAGGGCAAATTGCTACGCAAGGKTTTGGGTTTAGTAAACCTCTTTTGGGGGAAAAAACACCCCCATGTAAACTGAAAGGAAGTAGAACATGGTAGCATCATCACTTTCCTCTTTGTTCAAATTTGTAACTAGCTATGCTATGGGACCAAGACCGTGACTAAACACAAGGACCAGGATCTACAAAACAACTGTGATGCCACCTTTTTCCAACTTTGGCCTCATGAAAGGATGGGAAGAATAGAAAGTATTGAAACTTGTATATAGTTATATATAAATATACATATATATATACTATGTACATACTACATATATATATACTATGTACATACTACATATATATATACTATGTACATACTACATATATATATACTATGTACATACTACATATATATATACTATGTACATACTACATATATATATACTATGTACATACTACATATATATATACTATGTACATACTACATATATATATACTATGTACATACTACATATATATATACTATATACATACTACATATATGTATATATACACTATATATATACTACATAGTTTGTGTAGACAAGGCAGACATAAGGCTTATACTTGGTTGTAACTCCACAAAGAAGATGCATCTTATTAAATAAGTACTTGCACCTTTTCAGTAGATTAAAACAAGATATGCCATTTTCAAGCCAAATTTTTTTCAACTCCTTTACAGATGATCATTTRTTTGCAAGGCAAATGTGAAAACTGGTGACATAACATTATTTTGAGGTTAAAATGCTGTAATTTTGCACCACCCCAATTAATAAAGCTCAAGAATATACGAGAAAGCTTTACAAATGTATCATCAGTACAGTTATCTCAAATTGCTCCACACAGAGCAATGAGATATGTTATATAGAATTAAATCCAACTCCTAAATTGTGATTCCRTTATGAGTTAGTCCCATTTATTATTGTGTCTTTTCTTGCCCTGCTATTAACTTGCTGAGCAAACAAGGACAAAATTTGAACATTAACTTGCCCATCTCTTCAAAACAATACATCTGGATGTTGAAATGCCACCCATTCCAGTGCCAGGTGTTAACAGATGAAAACCTGATGCCCTCAGGGACCTTAGGCATGCATGCCCAGTATTATTCCCCTCTGTTACTGTTCTGTCAAGGATGATTCAGAACTCACCTTTGCCCTCACCCAGAAATGCTAGATGGAGTTTCAAGAAAAGAGACAAATAGAGAGAACTACTCTCTAACTTTTACATTTGAACCCTGGGAGCAYGAGCACACACAGCCCTCCCGAAACRTARCACTACCTGAGGCAGGCCCCTTTTCTTTGCTCTTGAAGAGACTTTGTTGGGGTCAGCCTGTAGCATTCTTCCATATTCCTCACAGTGTTCCTTGTCCTCTGCCCAGGCATAGCCCTCCCGGAGAGACCAGTCCACACCCATCTCCARTGCCTCTTCCAAATCCCTGCAATTATCAAACACCCATGTAAGATGATTATCCTTGGATATACTCAAAACTCCATTGGATATGGCCTTGAGCAACTTGATGCATTTTTATTTGTTAGACCTACCTTCAGAGTCAGTCCTCCTTCATGCAACGAGTTGGATGAGATGTCTTGAAGAAAACCCATCCAACCTAAATTACTCTATGACACTAAGGTAATCCCCAACTCTCCAAACAACAAGTCCAACTTCGTAATACTTCATGAAAACAAGCTCTACAAATATATTAGCTTTTGATAGATCATCACTTTTTCCTCTCTGCTGGGTTGGAAATATCCTATCTTCTCTATTATGCTATCTCTCATCCCTTTCAAAAATACCTTTATGTTCATGAGGTTTTCTGTCAGAAGAAATGAGAACCCAGCAAGAACTTTTAAGGGGTTTAAATGGGGGAAAAAGCACTGACTATGCATTGATGATTATGTCAGTCCTGGTAAAGCTCATATGCAGAAAGACTAGAAAGCATTTTAGAATTACTTTTTCTTTTTTAAAAGTCTCCCACTGATGAATCTTGCATCATAACAAAAAACAGAGATGTCCTCTCTAGTGGTGTGCACACAAARTAATTCTCCTTACTTGGCATTCATGGGGATGACACCTTTGGAGCCAACACCAACAGGAATGTGGTCAAACATGGCCTGGGCCAGCTGTTCTTTCACAGGCTGTACATCACTTTCATCCAAATTTGTCCGCAGCAAGCGGACACCACAGTTGATGTCAAATCCGACACCACCTACAAGTAAAGAAAAAGCCATGACAGGAAGCAGGTACTGAGTGCTGTAATCTCAYTCCTTTTTTTGTGACACCATACTGAGGAAAAAAAAGCAGAACTGCATTAAGCTTCATTTTAACAGATTTACATGAAGCCKCAGACTTTGAGGCATAGCTGTACAATTGCCTATAGAATTGTTTACAAAGCTGACAAAGAGAAGTAGACTCTTCTCACAATTTTAAAATTATAAAACACACTGTCCATAGAAACTATAGAAAGTGTTCCTATTCTTCTGCTTAAGGTCCAAAGAAAAATGACAGATCTTAGCGTGGTTTCCTGATGTAAGATGTTCTCGAAAGCAGACCCTGAAAGCAAGGTCTTTTTGAACCTTCATTGGAATAAATAATAAATAGTTATAAGAAGTAATAAATATTTACAAGAAATATTAAACTTCAGTTCTTGCTGTTTTGCTTAGCTCTTACTATTTTTAATAATAAATACTAAAAKGCAAGGCCTAATGTGAAAGATAATCATGCSATCTTTACTATGATGGTTCTGGTATTAWTAATGTTAGAGGGGAGATACCARACTAAGAGACCTTGGGTTKGAGTCAATCAAGAACACTTGAATTRATTAAAGCAAARCTGAAACATGAGTATMATGTTTCATRACAAGCMTCAGACTGTCAGTAACCAAAGATCTGGGTGTTTACTAAAAAGACAGACATATTGTAAGGTCACATTTTAAGTAGAAGTGTAGAAATATCCTCAAAAGAAGTTTTCAAACACTGCTCTAAGAAACTAGTCAGTTCTTTACCAACTTGGTGAAACCCCAAGGTCAAAGATTTCAAAACTGAGAGATATCACAAGTCCAAGTCACAAACACAAGGGCAGTTCTCCCTGTACTGCTTAGATGTTCTCAGTGTTACTACCTGCTCCATTAAAGAATAAAGATTCTAAGTGCAAGAATTAAGTATTCCTTAACTCCCTATAATTCTCATTTTTTTGCTTTGATTCTGCATGTAAAGTACTGCAAAGTCCTGCCACTTTGAGAAGTAATTTTAGCCATCCCAGATATTTCTCAGAGCAGGTTAAGTCAACCTTACCTGGTGAAACCACTGCTTCAGGATCACTCATATCAAAGGCAGCCATGTTGCCAATAGCAAATCCATAGCCAGAATGGACATCTGGAAGACCTATTGATCTCTGAAAGGAAATTTTAAAMCTTTATGAAACTTGATGCTGCAGAGCCACCTTGGTTATACTTTGCCTTGTRGCTGTCACATTTGCAAACAAATACACCAAAAAGAGAACGGATGTTCAGATAAAGGTGGACTGAACACATCAACTCAGGTGAGGATCTAATCTCCCGCACTTACAGGACAAAGAAAGAGGAGAGCAGATCTCATTCTGAAGCAAACACCCAGAAAGTTGTCAGAAATTAAAACTTTTCAGTATCTATTAAACTGCTATCACACATTGAAGTGAAGAGTACTTTTGAATGGCATTATTTGATTCTTTTGCCTCTCCTTGCCATCMCCAAGAAATCCTTGGTTTGGAAATAAAAAGTGAAGATTAGAATATGATTGTTGCACCAGCCAAAATTTCTATTTTAGGTTATTGCTATTCTACCTTACTCCATTTTGGACTGACCCATAAGGCATTTTAACAGCATGATGGTCTGCATCCATAAATTGAAAAYTTCTGCCACGAGAGACCATTTACAAAATTGTGTTGTTACTTACTAGTGTATGCAAYATTGAACACTGAAAGGATCATTTCCACATTGTACTTAGCATTTCTTGAAAAGAGTCACAGGAGAGTRTTTTCCTCCTGCATCACTATGTTTGATGCCTTGCTTCCAAAAAGGGATGAGGAAGAGCAGTGTTGCGTGCATGGGAAGGCTCACTACTCACATTAGGCCAGCAACAATAAAACAAACAACAGTTCCACCTCCTGCTCTCTACACACTTCTCCATGCATTCCAGAGCAGAGGCAATTCAAAAGCAACATGCAGTTAGTATGAACAGTGGGGAAAGGAGCCTCAAAAAAGTGAAACAGCATGAAAAGTTTCACGTCAAAAGACAAGCAATAAAGTAAGCGGATCCCTTCCTTTCTGACAACTTAGTTTTGCAGCCTGCCCTTACAAGMACTCCTTACTCAGACACAAGTTCCTAATACACAAACTGTCTTGAGAAAATTTCAGTCCATACCTCTTCTAATACCAGAGTTCCCATTTGGAGAGCAATAATCTTAGGCAAATGGGAGCAGAAAAAGAGCAYATTTTCAGAGCAGTTACTCACATGAACAATGCCAGGTAATGCAGCCACATTCCCAATCTGTTTCATAGCAGGCAAGAAACCACCCGCACCTGAAAAATATTTAAAAAAACAAAGTAATCTGATAATTTACCATGACAATCACAATGAAACASTTTCTAAAGAGGCTGTTTAAAACACTGGCAAAAGAGAAGTCAGCCACCAACAAGCCGGGCCTGCCCCGCTGTGTGCTGCACCCTGCGGCTTGGGCAGGGAGAGGGCCGGGCCAGAGGACACGGCCTCTTCCCTCAGGCAACCACTAACAGGGCAAGAGGATAGTCTTAAGTTGTGCCCAGGGGAGGTTTAGGTTTTATATCAGGTGGACCTGCTTCGCAGAAAGTGATTACAATTGGAATGGTCTGCCCAGGGAGATGTGGAGTCGCCATCCCCGGAGCAGTTCAAGGAAAGGCTGGACGTGGCCCTCAGTGCCATGGTGGTGTTCGGTCACACGCTGGACTCGATGATCTCAGCCAGAGGTTTTTTCCAAAGCCATTAACTCTGTGACACCCCTCAGATCACGGGGCCCGCACCCCGCTCCCGASCGGACCCACCTCCGCCGCGGCAGGCATTGCGCAGCTCCTCGAACATCAGCTTCTCCAGCGGATCGTTCACGTAGAAAACGCCTTCCACCTGTGGGGATAGCAGTCAGCCGGCYGCCTCCGGCCGGGCCGCCCTGCCCCGCTCCCGCGCCCCTTCCCCCGCCCCGGGCACCCAGGTCCCGTCCCCACGCACACGCATGTTCGGCACGAAGCCCTTCTTGATCCGCCAGCAGTTCTTGTCGATCTTATCCAGGTACTGCAGCTCATCATTGTAACTGCGGCTCATGGCGGCGGCGCTCCCGGGCGGCAGAGCAGAGAGAGGCAGCAGGAACTGACGCGGCTTCGCGGCGGCAGCGAACAGGAGCCGCCGAGGCTCAATCCTCCTCCCTCAGCCCTGCCTCCGT
>NW_026623722.1:150087-159082 GCF_030028575.1 Malurus melanocephalus | reverse complement strand
CCCTCAGCCCTGCCTCCGTCCGCCCCTCAGCATTGCCTCCGTCCCTCCCTCAGCCCTGCCTCCGTCCCTCCCTCAGCCCTGCCTTCTGCTTCCCGCCTCCCGCTTCTCTCTCCGTCCTCCCCTCAGCCCTGCCTCCCGCCTCTTCCCCTCCGTGCTTCCCTCAGCCCTGCCTCCTGCCTCCCGCTTCTCTCCCTCCGTCCGCCCCTCAGCCCTGCCTCCGTCCCTCCCTCAGCCCTGCCTCCCGCCTCTCTCCCTCCATTCCTCTCTCAGCCCTGCCTCCCGCCTCTCTCCCTCCATTCCTCTCTCAGCCCTGCCTCCCGCCTCTCTCCCTCCCTCATTCCCTCCGCCCTGCTGAGGGCTTGTCCGGCCCCAGTGAAGCCCTCCGGAGAGGGAGCGCAGGGATTCGGGTTGTACCTGCCTCTGCCTCCTCCCTCACACCACATACGGCTTTTGGGCTGGTTTGCATGAAAAAAAAAAAAAAATCCCAAATTGTTGGGTTTTTTTAAAGTGTCTGTGCTAGCTGACCCGCGGGGCAGAGTAGTTTTGGCCCGTGGGTGTTTAGGTACCGCGCTGCAGCGGGTGGGATGAGCTCGCTCGGTTCCAGACAGGCCAAAGCTGCCTGCACCCCATCGTTGAGATCGTTCTTGGCAGGAGGGAAACAGGTGTTGGTGAGTCCAGAGCCGGATTCTGTTCAGGTTTGGGCAGAGAAAAAGCATTTACGCAGTCCAGGGCAGGTTTAGCCAAACAAAAAGCATCTACGCAGTGCAGGGCAGGCAAGAATGGCCCTCTGCAGAGCTGTGTTCACATTTGCACACTAATAAAGTATTGGGAAAAAAGGAGGATAAAGAAAGAGGGTGAGATAACATGCCCACATGAAGTAAGAAATCTAACTTCSTATTCAGAGAAATATTGACAAAGATGTGGGAGAGTTAGAAGACTGATCCAGAAACACTGAAGRAGTTAAATGTATCTAACCTGGCTGAGCAGCAGTAAACAGGGCACATGACAGACACGGATTTGAAGAGTCACAGGGAGAGAGKGATTATCAAAGGCAGTCGAAGTGTCACTTTGTCTCTCTTCCTGCTTCTGCATCTAAAGATTTATGTTAAGGCACTGTAGAGATTTAAGTTCCCGTTGTAATTTGGGAGAGTTTCTAGTCGACGGTTCCATGGTTCTAGAGAGGGCTCACTCCATACTTCATGCATTGCATACAGAAGTGGTTAAGATCATTACAGAAGAAACATACAGAAGTGTTTGAGATCATTACAAGAAGTGTTTAAGATCATTAGAGTAGAAACATATTAGCAGCTCGATCTGCCTTAGCAGCATTTTGACAATATACTTTTCCTAATTTTAAGGGATTGCAGTATCTTTCTGTAAGTGTATAGACAAAACTGTATTTCAAAAGAGTCATCAATCTTAAAAACGTTTTTGCAACATTTAAACTACAGAATAAATAAGGAAGGCTYCTCTTCCTTCCCTGCTAGATGCAGGATCACATTMTTTCAGTCTCCAAGAGGCAGKAGMCACYACGGRGMTCTTACTTCACTGCTCCCACACGAATGGGGCCGGGCTAGAAAAGCGCTTGGTTTTTGCTTGGGCAYTGTCAGCTCTCATTAAAATCACCACACGATAGCGCTGCAGACTCACAAAAGAAATAAACACACCTCGCCTTGGTCTGAGCCACCCCAAGCGCAGAGCCACGTTGAAGATGTCCCTGCTCGCAAATCAACTGTGTCAGGACTAAAAGATTTCCCTGATCTCCTTCCGAATACAACTCCTATTTGTACCACTCTCARCGGCAACACGAACTCCTTTGCCCTCAMAAATCCTTTCACTCTCGTAGAGTCTGGCTACAAACTTGAAAACGTCTGGCAAAAACAGATCTGACAGAAGTGCCAGCTGAGAAAGTTGTTGCTGCCTACAGCTTCTGACTGCACCCATCGAACTAGCAGCACACACCCTGCTATTGACACTTTCCTTCTCAGCTCTAGGAACCATCCTAAACCTTCAGTCTCACAGTCAGGATCCAAAATGAGCAGCACCAGGGACTGCTCACACACTAAAGGTCTCAGGACAAAAAGCTCAAAATCTTGGCTTTTGCCTTCCTACTGCAATAGCTCAACAACTCTAACCCACAGAACTGCCKATAAGAAAAAGCCTTTAAATTCAATACCACCTAAGACGTGGATCCACACTTGCTTTCTTTGCCAAAAAGAGGAACTGTATGAAATGCCTTGCTGGAATTTATCTCCCCATGGTACGTTACCATCTTCTTTCAGGCACTCTTGAGTCATTTACCTTGCCTTGCCTTCAGCACCATTGCCTAGTTTTTCCTAGGCTACCCTTGCTTTGCAAGACAGTCAAGGCATGGCCAGAAAAAAATGGGAAAGGGAAATCAAGGCAMGGGGTGGGTATGCAACACCATTGAAGGCAAGTGGGGAGTAGGAAAGGAAAGTCAAGCTGGGGAAGGGGTCAGTAAGGCAGTGCTAGGTTGGGGTATGGAAATGAAGGAAATTAAGGTAAAGGCAAGACATTTATAAGTATAATGTAATTTGAGTTATACAAGCACAAAAAATGGTTGATGTAGTTGTTTTCACCCACAGAAGCTCACTGAGCACAAATAGGTCATCTAAAGCCTTGYAGAACTTCTCTCACTCCTCTGTACTGCAGATTCAATATACAAAAAATTTATGTATTTCTCTGCAATGGGAARTAGAGCATCTGTGGGACCAGCTGTAAAGAAGTTCCTCTCTTTATTGGTAAAAACAATGTGATTTGAACAGAAATCAGGGAAGCCCTATGAAGTCAGTACTTTGATGTCATTTTCTTTGAGTTTTTATGCCATTTGCGGGGAAGGGACCAGAAATAGCACTCTACRGGGAGCCCAAGGAGTTCTGAAATTGTTTTGATTTTATCAACAAATAGAAAAAGCTGCATTATCCTGTGACTTCTAAAAGAATGAGCAGGAAGAAGTCATTTTGAGGTGCTGTAGTTAGGACCGTGAAAATAGGTTTTAACGCCATCACCACCAGCAGCATTTTTATTGTTCTGTATGCATATAAAGCTGGATACATACTTTGACCTAATTTTACTGATTTCATTGAATAAATTTTATACTGGCAGAACAAAATCAGAATCTTTAGGTGCACAGTAAGTCCATAACAAGAGGAAAGGTGGGTAATGTGRTTTGACATATTTCCTTACCTGCTCAGAAACCATTTTGCCCTACATTTGCATGGCAAACCACAGCTGTCTATACATCAAACAGCTTAAAGAATAGATATCTATCAGAAATACTTAGGAAATTATTTGGCTTACATCTTTGAGATGTCAAGGAAACTGATACAGCTGTTTCAGCTGTGGAGGCTGAAAACATGCTGAAGTGAGAATCTGACTTAGCTCCTTCTTCCTTCACAATGTCTGATCACTGCAACAGTCACTGACACTCAAACTCATGGTTCACAGATGTCTAAGAGAAGTAATGAAAACACATGGACAGATTTCATTGGAAAAGACCATTTCTCCTTCCCAAAAGTCAGAGGAGTATTGTGTAACTTGGCCTAACCTAGGTATATTGACAGRAGAACATGCCAAAGAGTTGCTGTAGAAAAAATACTTCTGTATCATCAGATTTGGACACTGCTCGGGAGACAGATGCTTGAGAGTGTTGTTTAGAGATCAATTGCCAGCAGAAGACTACCAGGGTTGCCAGGMAGATATGTTAATAGGTCTCAGAGGGATCAGCATCATCTTCAACACATTCCTGTATGAAAATGTGGGGGAAAAGATGAGCAGAAGCTGCAGAAGATTCACAATCACAGTAAYACTTCTCCCACAAAAGCGCTTGGGGAATTAATCAAAGCTGAACAATGTGGCACTCAGGGCCATGGTCCAGTTGACAAGGTGTTGGTCAGTCAAAGGTTGGRCTTGATCTCAGAGGTTTGGTTTTATCCAACCTTTCAAAGTACAGACCTTTTTTGTTGTGGATTTCCTTTCTCTGATCACTGGTGGGATTTTTGAGCGCCAAAGCAATGGTAAAGAGAATAAATGGAAAATACATGTTTGTATTTCTAGGCCAGCATTGCCTTTTGAGGCAGAAAAATCCACTTTTTGGTGTGTTTGTAGATACTAATTTCTAAAATAACACCAGCTAATAATTTTATTTGCTAAATGTGCATGTGCTTCTGAGYATGTGCTGAATTTTGTCCTTCCACTCATTTCCTGTTAGGAACAACTGTTTCTTCCAGACTCTGTTTGAAGGCTTTTTATTGGGCCCCAAACAGTGGGTTTCTCACTTGTTTTTCAACTAGAAAATATAAGGTATCTTCAAACTAGCTGTTTCCTGATTTCAGCAGCATTTTTTTTTTAGATGCTCTGACTTAACTAGAGATCTGTTATCCTGTAATTATCCGATTGCATTGCGGATTTACTTAAAAAGCTATGATTAGGCAAATGCCTCTGAAAAAACGTTATCAATTGGAGTAGAAGTCGTGAAGTCAGTATTTTGTATGAAATAAATGTTGCTTTCGTTGGCCAGAAGAAATAKTTTTAAATTTAGGGAAAGCAAARAGTAAAAGGGTCTGATTTCTTGAGRTATCTGATTTAACTAAGAAAACAGATTTGATTTTGGGCTTTCCAAAAGCACACTGCAGGGGTGAGGGTATGGCACAGCCTATACTGGGCTCAGCCCCACACCAGGCTGTTTTCTGACCCATCAGGGTCAGTCCTTGGACCAGAGACCATTAATGTCTTTGCTCATGAACTTCAAGGTTGTAGGGGATGACCCTAAGCAGGAACCATGGACTCCTGCAAAAAAAAAGAGCACTTTTTTTGCTGGAGCAGCCTTTCTGGAMAGTGCCATGGCCCAGGAGAAGGATTCCTAGGAGGCCACTGTCACCCCACAYTCCCAGTGAAAGGCACCTTGAGCATGAATTCAGAAAAATCTCMCTGGAGCTGGGGAACCAAGCCAGGTATGAGACAGGGCCTCCATGTGTCACTGCTTTTCCAGAGCTTTACCAAGGCCTGAAGTGAGAGTGTTACCACTGTGCATTGTTCTTAGCTTATAATTACTTATTGTGTTTGAGAACTTGCTTSCTCCAGTAACTGTGTCCTGGAATTTGCTGTGCACAATGTGCATCTGAGTTCCACGCTATGCGAGGACAGATCTCCCCCTAAGGAAGAGTTAAGAGCATTAGAATGAAAGGAAAATGAACAGAAAATTTATGGGAGTTTAGAGCGTTAGAATTGAAGGAAAATGAACAGAAAATGTCTGGAACAAATAAGGCTGCAAGTATAGTTTCATTCTTTTGGAACCAGAATGACTGAACAGTGATGAGAAATTGTCCRGATCACAAGGCACATGTAGGAGTGGAGAGAAAAGTGTGGGACTGCATGCACTGTAAGCAGTTTTTGTATTTTAAGAAGACTTGTTCAGATGTTTGCAAACACAAGAATAGGTTTTATTATGGATTGCTCTGTTACTAAAAGTGTATAAGTGAAAAAGAATATGTTGGTTTTGTATTAATAGTGACAGAGGCTCAATTTATTCCCATTGGAGCTATGATYCTTCTTTTTTTCAACTCTTTAATACGATTCCAGTCTGAATAACACAAATGTGCATTTACTTCCAGCATCCAGGAAATAAAAATGCAATGAATGTCGCTGGGCCAATTTGWATCAAGGTTAAGTGCCTTCATAATGTGTCATCTAGTCTGAACTAATACTATGTAAAAACAAGGCTGCAGGAATGAGAGGGCTTCCCCAGAYACAGTCAATCACTGCTGAATTTTCAGTCACTTCATTGCGTCCTTTCAGGATGAGGGAAATTGGAAAAAGGACTTGAGCAATGAGTTATTTTTTACCTTTACAGGAAAGAGACAGTTTACTGCCTTTACTATTCCTGTATTTCACAACATATATGACTTAATCTGAAACATATTTATTAAAAGTGACAGCTGGGAACTTAAGAACCTGAGCACAATAAAGACATTATCTACCTTTCTGGGAAGTTCTGATCTGAAGAGGCTGCTTCTCACAGGATTTTATTTTTTTTATTTTTTGAAAAGTCATTATTACACAAATGTATCCCTGGAAACATTGATAACAAAATTGGTAGTAAATAATATTTTAAAAATTGGGTGTTTTTAAAGTCCATTTCAGTCTACAGATTTTGAAAGGATGTAATTTTGTGTGTCTGGCACAGTTTGCAAAAATTTTCACGTGAAACATTCTTTTGTCTTCTGTTTACTACTGCTTTTCATATGCTTTTTGTCTCTRCATATATCCTTTCCCAATCTTAGCATGATGCTAAACAAAGGGAGAAAATAAGGGGAGAAAAACTTCAAAGGTACAGAAAACAGGTTTTTAAAGGAAAGGAACAATGACAAAACCTGCACATTTTTCTCCTYTCCAGCTGAAGAAAAGACAGAAAATTGAGATGAAAAACATATAGAACACTTCTTTACAAAAGATCTTTAACCAATAATTTGCACATTAATGGTAATTAATTATTGCATTAGTTTCTTCCAGCACTACCACTGCCCTATGGGTACAATATCATTCATGTTAGCATTAGAGTCAAGCTCTTCTTCCCCATTCAGAGGTTGGGAAGGCAGATTAGGGGTTGGTAGCATTTTCACATCCTTCACCTGCTGCCCTGTTTTCCCACTAATGACAGTGCCAGCAGCTCTGTGGCCAGAGGGACTCCTGCCCAAAATCAGCTTTTTTTAGGTACAAAGGCAGTCAGTCACAGAGAGGGGAAATACTGCTTCCAGGGTCAGGCTATGGCTGGAGCAGATTAAGGGGATCACTGAGTTATTCCCACAGGGATKCACTAAGGACATGGGTTATCCTGCTGCATCAGGGTGCTATTTATACTCAACTCTGAGGCCTTGAGTAAAACATGGAAATATTAGAATGAGAATGTTCAGCTGAACTATTCCAGATCTCTGTGAGATTTGAACCACTGTRTTAATGATGTTTTATATCTTCATCTGCAGCTGTTGTCTCGTGTGCTAAGAATACAGTTTACAAAGCTTATTCAACAATTCATTTTCCTTCACGGGAAGGTTTTCAACAGCAACTGTGGTAAGTTTTTAAACAATTTATCTAGAAAAGAATTGTCAAAGTTGTTAAAGGTGGTTAGGTCGTAAGCACCTCAAGAACAATGAAGCAGGTGCAAACTGGTTGTAGAGATCATCATCAGCTCCTACTTTTCTCCTATAAACTCTCCAGCTTCAGTCTTGTTTAGTACTTTTTACTCCTGTTTCAGTCATGTTTACTACTGTGGCCTAACCAGACTGCATTTCCTCTCTCTATTTGCCTCCTGATCTTTATTTGATGTTGGTATGTYAGGGTGAGGCTTGGCTGTGAGCCCCAGCAACTTCTGTAAATATTAACTTATGGCATGATGAAACTTCAAAGCATCCTACATTGCCTATCATGTTAGGAAAGAGATGGGATGAATGCCTGAGTGGTGGATTTGTCAGCTGTTTTCACTGTGATAGCTCCCTTCCCACACCTATTTCTACTCAAGCCAGCTCTGCTGAGTATTGCTGACTAACTCTTACATGGGTGAGTCAGAAGAACTCATCCTGGTTCAATATTTTAGGGTATCAGTGTTGTTGTTGTTGATGTTGGTCCAATGCAAAAATATTCTCTCCATTCTCCGTATGTTCAGTTAAAACAAATGTTATTGCTACAAATGACATTTCTGTACCGAGTCACATATCTTTTTTTTTTTTTTTTCTCATGCCAATGCTGTCCATTTTTACCTTCCCAGTAACTGCTTATACTTTAGAAGATGAAGTGAATCCATCTGTGTTTTGCAAGTAACAGGCCCATGTGTGTGGTGGAGGTCAGCTGTAGGCATGGTGTGAAACCATGGAGTCAAGATGAGCAGTTAAAACAGCAGCCACTGTGCTGYCTCAGTGATGGCAGACATTAAATTTGATGTATGGCCAAATGCTTGTTCCAGACAATTTTTGGGAGGAAGTGCCAGTGACTGTTGGAGCCATTGTCAGAAAGGCAGAATGCTCCATTTAACTGAATGCTGGGAATATTTCATTACTTGCTGTAAATACAGGAATAAAGAGAGTTTTAGAGAAAGGAAGTGTGTTGATGTACTAAAATGAATAAAAGGGTGAGGCAGAGCCACACTTGTGCTGGGTTGCAGAATTCTAAATTTCATACCAACCAAATTAAGGTTTTGTTCTCCCTTACCTAGACTGAGTGGGTCTAATTTCACTCAGTGGGGCAGTAACTGAAATATTTTTCCTCCTTATCTATTCCTCACTTTCTCCACTGAGTTGAGTCAAGCAGTTTGGTCATCACCATTTACAGTCTCTTCATCATCCAAGTGTTGCATTTTATTTGGCTTTTGTCTTGGGGAGCTTACTGAGCCTRTGGCCACACTTTTTATTCAGACATCTTTGTTCTTTGCCATTGAAGAGGTGGATTAAATGATTTCTAGCCCASTGTTCCTCTACACAGTATAAAGTAACATTCACAAATTCAACAGAGGGCCATGTCTCACCAGCCAACTCCAAAATTTTCATCCACAGCCTGATCATCCTCCTAGACCACCCAGAAATAAGAAAATGTTTGAGGGAAAAATGAGAATTTGAGGTCTCYCATATTCCTATCACTARTAAAAATGCAATGAAATAGTTTTAMCCTTGGAATATTAATTTTGTAGATAATCTACAGGCTTTTCATATTGGCACAATGGTTCTAACAGTGCTAGTGTTTATTCCTTTACATGGTACAGATATAGGAAAATACAGGAAAAAAATCTGATGTAGTTTATGTGATCACAGCCATCCTAGCATGCCACTCATACCTTTCTATGTCCTGGGAATACTTTTCTTATGATGAAGTACCATCATTCTGTGGGATGGAAGCAGGCTGGCTACCCATTAAGAAATCATCTGAATTTCAGCCAAGACAGTAAACTTGAATTATTCATGAATGCCTGTTACCAGCCTTGCTTTTT
>NW_026623722.1:125331-150043 GCF_030028575.1 Malurus melanocephalus | reverse complement strand
GACAGCTGGAAATCTTCCAGTGCAAACCAGCAATAATTAATACAAGTCACATACTAGATAATCATGAGGAATTTACCAGGTACATATGGGTATCAATGGTCAGGGTGCCTTTGTGCTTTATATAGGAGTTTTCAGAATGTCCTTAGTCAGCAATAAAGAACAGAGAAATCAGTCTGAAAAGTAAAATGCATTTCCAGAAAGTTTTTGGTGGGTTTTTTTTTTTGTTTTTGTTTCTGTTTTTGGTTTTTTTTTGTTTGGGTTTTTTTTGTTTTGTTTTGTTTGTTTTTTGAGTTTTTTTCTTTGATTTTTTTTGTTTTTTGTTTTTGTTTTGGGAAGGTTGGTTGGTTGGCTTGTTTGTGGTGTCTAGTTTTGTTTTGTTTTTTCTTCTGGCTTCAAAATATTTCACAAACTCAATTCAACTTAGAGCACTGGCTCTGTAGTTCATAACTGCTCACCAAATCCTTTCTGCAGCTTTTTCAGCCGTGGCTTTACTGGGTGTTGATGTAAAGATTTRTACCTGGGATTTATATTGCATATATTCACAAATAAAGGGCAGCCTTGTCCTTTTTGGCCTCTACATCCCATGTGCTGGTGAGCAGCCTCACTGGCATGACATCACCTCACTCATTCCAAAGACAATGAGGTTTTTTTCTTGTTTCTGCAAGAAGTTTTGTATCAGCCAGTATTTTYATTGCTGTCTAGATTTAATTTATCTCAAACTTGCCTCTCTTGAAGTAAGTAGGCGTGTCCTCAGGTCATCTCTGCATCCCAAGGCATGAACAGTGCAATTCTGCAAGCAGATCAATGTTGGTATTCCCATTCATGATAATATTTCTTTGCTTTTCTCAGTTTGGTTTTTTTGCCTAATCTAATGACAAACAGCTTAGATGAAGAATGCCTTGACCTAAGAGTTTGGAGGAGCTCTGCATGAAGTCATGTAGGTCTCTTAAAAATAAATATCCTGTTTCTTTCATCTGCAAATCTGTCTGAAAAAGGGTTGCCTCAGAAAACGTCTGTGAATAGAAGGAAAAGCAAAACTTGGCACATGTACAGAACTAGTAAGTGTGGCAAAGATTTAGGAATGTCACTTGCCATATGGGCATGCCAAGTAAAGAAATGCAGCAAAGTGTTTCTGCCTTCTTTGCTGTGGGGGAAGCTTAGGACAAATACCTTAATTGGTTTCTCTTCTGTTGCATTTGAGTTTTCAACCATTAAGATTTATTTATTTATTTATTTATTTGTGTTAGAAAATTATTTCTGAAGCCCATTGCCCTCATTGTTTAATTGTTTCCTTCTTTAACAGAGAGAAAAATGCAGGTAAATATGGAGCAAATGATTATTTCACTGGGATATCATTAGAACTTCCACCCAGGCTGCAGATGGCTTAAGGTCTTGTAGGCAAATTTTTTTCCAGCAAGAGAATGAACCAAAAGGTCTGTTTTTTCCACATCCACAGCTAATACTTCAATCATCTAAGCAGCTTCTCCCATGTAACTTTTTCCCATTTATGATGAGCATCATATCCTAAGACTAACAGAAGGAAAAAAAAGTGGCAAACTATGCTGTACATCCAACACAACTCTTCCTAAGGCCAAAAAGATGTAGAGATTAGGTGAGTTAGGAATCCCAGTCAGGAATCTGCCTTCATTTTATGCCCAGAATTGCCTGAAGAGAAATGGTATGGAAAACCATAGCTGCTCTCTTCAATTTCTTTGCTTCAAATTGTAAATGCAAGCAAATAYTTTGCATTTCTAGTATTTTTGTAGGAACTTGTATAGATTCCTGAGGAGGGAGAGGGTATGATCAGGTAACAGAAAAAGCCCTGGTGAATTTAAGAGGTGAGGGTTAAGGATTAYGATACCCAGAGTAGAGAATTGCCAGGATCTGCTTTATTTGTAGTAGAGGAACTTCACACAAAATCTCTCGCGAATGCCACAAAAGTTGCATTTACTATTCTGGTATATTGTCATGATTGCATCTTAGATGCAAAAATCTTATTTGATCTCTCMATTTTCTCTGCAAAGTGACTGTGGTGGGGGTGGGATCAGGCATTTTTTAGATATTTTGTTCTGTGCCCTGTCTGTCTGCACCTCCCTCTCTCATGCTCCCTTTCATCTTTCTAAGCAATTTTCTCTCTTCTTGYGAAATGATCCTTTGAAGCAACCAGCTTTGACGTTTGGAAAAAAAAATTCAAAACCAAAAGAATCCTCTAATTAAGAAAAACATGAATTAAAGCTCAAGCAAAAATCTAAGATTTTGATCAGTCCTTTCATGTATGCCTAACAACTGCACAGCATCAGCAGAGGGGCTCATTAGAGGGTGCTTACCCAAAGTCCAGATGAAGGAGCAGAGACATCCATGAGTGATAGGCAAGACTGCTGTGTGGAGAAAAATTAAATATTTGCCACTTTTCGCAAAGGTTGTGATCTGCTGCTCAAGTAGTTCAGGAAAAGGTAATTTTTGTTTACAGAAGGGATATTGAACACTGTTTCAAAAGCAAAAATGGGCTCAAAACGTATATTCTCCACTGTGGGCTTCACTGAGAATCAAATCCTCTACGTGCTTGCCCATGTGTGTGCTTAATTGCACCTGTGTGACTTAACAAAAGTATGGCAAGATTAAGAAAAAGATTTTTTTCAAGGCCATTTTCTTCTTTGTTCAAGCTTTTTGTTCTTTCACAGTGTTATCTCTGTYGTAGGGGCTAACACTGATACCTTGATGCTCACAGTAATGGTAGGTTGAGGAAGTTCTGAGAGTACAAACTTCACCTTGTTCTCCATGTTTTCTGGCCACCTGCTACAAAATGCTGAATTTGGATGTTGTGAGARCTACGTCAGTGTTTCTGCACACAGGATTCCCCCAGCTCATTGTTCTAGCTGTGATGYGATCGTGGATAAGCAATTACTTTTATTATGAAAATTATACACATTGCAATGAGATTTTGTGAAGGGTCTCTGCAGGGCTGGGAGGATATCAGGGGCCAAAGGTGCCTCAGACAGACAGATTACAGAATCTGTAACAGTAGTGAGATACAGCTAAAAAATGAATAATTGTGGCATGCCCACACACCGCCCTTTTAAAAGCTGTTGAAATGAAATGATATAAATCACTTGCATTGTTTTATTCACTTYTTTTTTGCTGAGTGAGGAATAATTTTCTGCAGTGAGGTTGTGCACTACTGAGGCTTTTTTTCAGATACTTTCTTAATTAATTTAGTGGCGTTGGATGAGAATGTTAGCAAGATGGGTGGAACTCACAGAAGCCCCTGGTTTCAGCCAATTTTGGGTGTGTCCAGCTCCTGGCACGAATGGTCTTCATTTAGTTATATGGTTTTTTGTTCTGGGCCTGTAGGTAGTTAACTGCATCTTTAAAAATATGACCACAAGCCCTTCTACTGGAAAGCTCCACACCCACAGGAAGTGCAGTGGATTAAATGAGCACAGAGGCAGAAGGTGACAGCACTTTGGCAGTCCTAGGAGTTTATTGCCTGCATTAATAATGTGCTTGTGCAGGAGAAACAAATTTTGAGACCTGATGGTTTCTGGGGGTKGTGCTATGGTGTGAAGGCTTTTCCTGCAAGAATCCACAGGCTTTATCCTTCAGCTGCTGTTTGTTATCAGACACCATCCCAGGGGACTGGGCAGCATCTCCTTGGCTAATTCAGGTGCTTCTCTTCAGATTTTACTGACCTTGCCTGGTTTACACGTGGGTGTAACACGCTCTTCCCATGGACTGCGGAAGGAGCCTCCTCAGTGTGGAAAGATTCTGATTGTTGGGGAAGCATTGACAGGTTCTGGTGTCTTCCTGCTCCTTCAAGGGCACCTTGCAGAAATCTCACTGCTGGGGCTGAGCAAGAACCTTTTCCCCTGGGCAGAAAGATATTTTTATGGACAATGTTGCTTTTCTGGCGACAACAGATGAGAGAATTCCTGASCACTCTGGTGGTGAGAAACACAGTGCTTGTGTAAGTGGAACAGCTTCTATCCACTTTGCAGTTACCATGGTGGTGCTCCAGAGAACTGTGTAATATAGTTGAGATGTGGATGCCTRTGTGGGAATTATTTCCTCGTGCACAAGAACAGCATAGGTTAAATAAAAGTGCTTTCTGGAAAAAATTTGCTCTKAAGTACTGAAATCCTGAACTTTACTGTTCTTTACTCCTTCAGCCATCAGGCTTTTGCTGACAATTACTTTGGCATGCATAACACACACAAAATGACTGACCACATATTTATGCAGCCACCTGAAAAAATGAGGATTGTGCTGGTGTGTGATTCTGCAGCCTTCACTGATGCCCACTGTGACAGAAAATAAGATCTAATAGAAAAAGTCTTKTTTTAGTTTTATATCACTCTCCCAGAACATTTAGTGGCAGCAGGTATGGTGATACTATTTTAAAGGTGACTCCTTTGATATCTTCCATCAGATCTGAAAAAGAAGACTGTTCCCAACAGATATTTGTTGGGGCTTTTTGGCTGAAGCATCTTGCCAATCTTTTGACGAATTCAATGTCTCAACACTCTGAATCTAACACCCACCACCCCTAAAATACTGTCAAAGCAAATGGTTTTCTTTAGACTTGCCCTTTTTCCAAGTTTGGGATGCTGAAAAATCCTCTTCAGATGCATCAAGTCTAGCTTGTGGGAGGATCTGATGATGTCCTCTCTTCTTATCTTCATCTGTAGGRTATCAGTTGCTCCTGCCCTGTAACCTTGATGGCTTATCCCCCTCTGCACACACCCCTCTGKCCTGCCTGTGGGTATTACTGAGGCTGGAAAGTGAGTTTCTTGGTGCTGGTGCTGCTCCTGGAAGCTGCCACAAGCAAAGGCTGGAAAGTCAAATCATCATTGGATCATGTGTGATCAGAGAGTAACACATATTATTGCCATCTGCTGACTGAGAGTGACAGTTCTGTGTGACAGACACTATTTATTTTGATTGCCTTTGCTTTGCAGATTATCTCTCTGTAAGAAGAGAGTAGGTGGGTAAAGAGGTCTCTGACAAAAGAAGGGATGCTCCTTCCCTTYGGGGGCAATTGAATATGGTCGGGGGAGACAGAGAGTTGGATCCTGGGGTGGAAAAGAGGAAGCAGCAGCAAGGCAGTGATTTGCAGCACAGTGAGGAAATGAAACGCTGCTGAGCAAAGCTGTGAGCAYACTCCAAACCCTGCTTGTGTAAGAGGTAATGTCTTAGAGAGCTGAGTGTGCATAGCTGCAACCAAAACCCCTAAAAGAGAGCTTAAGAGCAATGGTCTGCTTTTCTAGGATACAATGGACAGGGAGAGATTTGTTTATAAATGTATGAAATTATTCCTCTGTCCAAGTGACTCCAAGACACTTGGCATCATCTGATCTGAAAACTCAACAAGTCAGGTTTTTGATGGAATGAAGACTAAATTTGAACATCTTCAGGCTTGTCTTTGGGCAGCTCCCTGTGAAAGAAAAGGTCAAGAGATTTGTATAAAAGCTAGGTCTAGTCTGGAATTCCATCACACAGTCCGGTGGTTWTCATGAAATGAATTAGCAATCTGACCTGTCTGACAGTAATTTTTAGCAGTAAATGACATTTTGTTCTCGTGTTACCAAACCTGTCGGAAAATCCTGGGACTGAATCATCAGCTGACCATAGAGACAAGATGATTTTCCTGGTCTTTGTGCCTGGTCTCTGCAGATCTGTTCTGAGGGCCTCGATCTCTGCACAGCAGTTGACAATTGTCTCCTCCATCATGGTACAGTACACCTCAAACATTGAGAAACTGCCACCCCAAAATGTTTCTTCTCAATATTTGGTGGTGGRTTATGCTTTCCGCTGTCCTGGGGGGTAGAGAGCACTGCAAGTGACTGGAGAAGTGGTCACATTAAGTGTGTGAACCTTTCCTGGCATGGCTTTTCCCCTGTCCATCTGTTCCACTGGCACTTCTTGGAGCAGGAACTGTCATGCACTGTGAGAAAGAGCCACAGTAAAGGGAAAATAGGTACTTCCCACAGATAAAAACCCTGTTAATAGTGCCCAGCTGAACTGAAAAATGTTAGACTGATCACTTTGAAACACTTCAGTGGATTTGTAGCTGTTCCAATCAGTCTTCTGCATCATGGAATCTTCCCCAACATATTATTCATTAAACAAAGGTATTTATTAGAGCAGCATGTGGCATAGATAACATCTCTAGTGCAGAGGAAAAAAGCTCTAACAAGTCTTTAGAACACACCTTGTTTTTGTGTGAATGGCAGGTACAATATATGCCTGAGGAGTAGGTGCAGGATTCCCACCATGGGAGTAGGTTGGAGCCAGCAAATACCCAAATCTGCACCCACCCACCTCATTCATCTCCGCCTGTTGCTTTTGGGGTGCTTTTCTACCTAATTTTTCTTGGGTGCTCCAGGCAGCAAAATTTCAGCTGCTCCTCGAGGGCAGCTTTTTTAATCAGTGCCTTTCACTTCTTTTCTTGGGTGCTCCCAAGTGTCTCTGATTTTCAGGGTTCCACCCAAAGATACAAACACAAAAGCCATCCTCCTGCCAGGTRGGTTTACATTCAGCATGTAGGAGACTGCAGAGTCACTTGGAAGATATTTCAATTGCAAAGCTAAAAGGAGGTTGAAAAACCCAATTAGGATAAGAGCAGAAAAGCTATACTTGTAATCTTGTATGTTTTGACTGCTGGATAATGGCCATACTGGAGCAAACACCTTCTCCAAAAGAACTGAATAACACWGGCAGCATTTCTGATGACACACATGCCTTTCCTTCAGTTGTTTGCATAGGTTGTTCATAGTTCTGTACTGATAAGCATTTCACTCTTTTAAATGTCTTTGAACTGTCTGTGCTCAGGATATCAGCAAGAAAAAAATGCCTCAATAACTATACCTTGCTCCATGATCAAGGATGTTTGTCTCACACAGAGCTGTTCTTTGCAAATGTCCAGATGTTTTGACTCGGGAGCTGAGATGCTCATGATGGCAAAGTTGTCCTTTAGGCAGGAATGCGACATTCCTATCTATGTATGTACTTATCCACGTGGATATGAAAATATAAAACCTTTTGAAAATAKAAAACCTGCAGACCTTGGATCTCGATGGAGTATTAAGCTACCTAMTGACATTCTGCTTTGTACAGCTTCCAAATCTCCAGCTGTTTCTTGAAGGAGGTAATGCTCATGAACAGCTGGAATTTTCTCAATCTTCCATTATTGCTCCTCTTCCTCCCWGTGAATTGTTCAAAGGTGTCTGTGCTGATGCCTCATTGCTTTACGTAGCCAGTAGAGGCCAGTAGCTTAAACTCAAAAAACTATTAAAMCTCAAATACATAAGATTTGTATTTGCTGTTGGAGAAAGGTAGCATTTTGGTATTTTAGCTATTGCAGCTATTTTGCAAAATAGTTAYCAGCATCTCAGCTAGATGCTATGTCAGAGCCAATTAATTAAATTAGTTAAGCATTTGGTATTCTTGGATAAAAGACACTACAGAAAAAAAAAATTATTATCCCTTATGTTGCAAATCAAAATCCCACTCCATTCCTCAATACTTGTATTATCTTTGGCTCATAGCAAAAACCAGCAAGCACATAAAAAGAAAAGTAAAACAGAGTTACCTTAAGGCATCCTTAATAAGRAATTTTTCCTTTTCAGATGAAAAAGCCAGACTTTTATAGTGAACAATTTCACTAGCCAAGAAATAGGGAGGCTTCCATGCAAAAGTGGTAATTACTTTGTGACTAGRAGAAGGGAAGAAGCCTGAGACAAGCATCCAACTTCTAAGCTATTCAGGCTATGGAGGAAACCAAAGGCCTGCAGCTCCATTAAGAACCAGAAGTTAGAGATTTTTATTTCAGTTGTCCTGCAGCTAAGAAAGTTATTTAGTCACTTCCTTCTGCCTTGGTTGTGTCGGTAGGCTCCCTTTTCTACTCTCTGTGACTGTACCTTTGCTCTACAAGCCCTATTTAAAATATGATTTAAAATGTGATTCTGGCTCCTCTTGACTTCCCTTCCTCAGCTTCCCTGACAACAATCCCGTGTGTCATTTGAGGAGATGTACCAGTAGGGACAAGTAGAACAAGTGTGCACATAAACAACAAAACTSTGTGCAATAAAGTAAATCTGGCCTYGTTTATTGCAACGCTGGAGATGAGGGGGATCTCTCCACCTAACTCACCTACCCTCACTTAAATTTGTCACTTATTTATACAGAAAGTATTGCTTAACAACATCACCGTCACTACACCCATCACTATATATGGGACAGAAATACATGATATCACAGTTCTGCAAGTGTGCCTGCRTCATCCTCAATTCAGTGATCGTGGGGGTCTCCCTCTAATGAGAGACCATACTCCTCGTCRCTTGTGGACTTCTCAACTTCATCCTCAGAGCACGCACAGTTATGATGTTCCATGTTTTTTCCTAGTCTTCAAGGTCTTCATGTTCCATTTTCCAGCTAATTGTCTTATACATCTGCCAAGTTCTCATTAGTGCATTCTACCRTTCCTTAATATAGCACCTACTTTCCACTTGTGCASTATAGTTATCTACTTTTTTGAAATAATCTCCCTGGCGATTCAACTTGTCCAAGCATTAAGCAACTGGCTTAACTACATCCAGCTGGTACACTGTATGAGTAACCATGGTTATATTTAGCTGATTCACTGCATGCTGCTAACACACTATATGAAAACTCACAACAATATATGAAAAGGCTATTATTGATAATATATGAAAAGCTATTACATTGTATATTGATAATATATAAAAAGCTATTATATTGTATATAAAGTTTTCCATCAATAGGCCTTATAAGCATCTTGTACCTTTGACTTAAACTATATAGGTATCAGTACTGTGATATAGTCACATTAACATGCAAACATAGCTGTCATTTCAACTTGCTTCTTGGCACTGTCATTTCCTCAAGCAGGACAATTGTAGCTGGTGTAAAACCAGTGCCTTCCAGACACCCCAACCAAACCATGATTTAATGTGGCTGAAACTCAAGATGGAATGGATTTGATAAAACTTCCTTTGGTTAAAATACCTGCAGGGTGTACCTAAAATCCCGCAAGTCCCACCCGGGTTGGGTGGGCCGGGCCGTTCTGAGTTTCTCGTTTATACCCGGGTTGACTGAACCCGACCCTTCTGAGTTTCTCCTTTACACCCGGTTTGGGTGGCATTCTGAGTTTCTGCTTTATAGCCGTTTTCCTCGCTGCCGCCCCTCCCAGCGGAGCGGGGCCGTCCCCCGGCCCGCCCGTCCCCGCCCCGCCGGCGCGGCTGCCGTGGCGGCGCATTGATTGTGAGGCGGCGGCTGCCCGGCCACAGCTGAGGAGCATCTGCGGCCCCTCAGCACCGCGACCCTCCCGGGCCGGGCCTCGCCTCAGCTCAGCTCTTCCCTCGGCGGCGTGCGCGGTGAGTGGGGGTCGGGGGAGCTGGGCCATGCCCGGGGCTCGCCCCGGAGAGCCGGGTGAAGGGAGAATGGGTTCGTGCCCGGCCTCCAGCGCGGGGWGCGGCGCCGGGGGCTCGGGGAGCGCCTCAGAGCAGCCCCGCGCCGGGCGGCGCAGGAAGGTCGGAGGCGCTCGGTGGCAGCGGTGGGYGCGGGGGCTCCCGGCTTTGTTCGTGGCTGTGAGCTGCGGTGAGATGAGACGCAGCCCTGGCATCGTTCGGATGGTCCCTGAGAACGCTGCAACTCGGGCTCGCGGCTTCTGCTCCCTGCGTGAATATTCAGTGTTCTCCTTCTCTTGCAGTCTGGAATAGCGATCTCAGGTAACTGGAGTTGGCTGTAAATGTAATTCCTGTGGGCTGGCTGCTGTAAGCTTTATTCACGCAAGTAAGACCTCCGTGCATGCGTGAAATATTTTTTTTGCGGAGTGATTTTGCWTGTTTCCATCCTGAAGTGCATAGTCTCCGATGGCTCCTGCAGGAGATGGGCTTGTCCCTTTCAGTGTGTGTGAGTGTGTGTGCGGTCGCTGTTGATTTTGGCAGCTCGTAAGTGATATTTGGTAAAGGTCGGGTGTCTTCATTGGCTTCAGGAATGCATTAAGCTGGATGTGTGCCTGTGTTTTTGATATTGCAGAAGCAACTAGAGAGAACAGCCTTAAAAAAAAGGTTAAAGGAAATTGTTAAGCTTTCCTAATTTCTTAGAATTTTCAGCTAGTATATTTGTAACCATGTCATRGTAAAGTGCAGCCAACGGTCAGATTTTGTGTTTGCTAGCACGTTGACGAATAATGAAAAGATGGGTCTAAAGCTAAATTTTGTTGCTTCATTTAAAAGAAATRCTTATCATTTCTTCCATCTCTGCAYCTGTTAGCTTTTAGGAAAAGATTACTATGAGGTGGTGATTAGGCAGCTTTCATACAATTTTACAGGAATAGTTCACCAGCTCTAGAGTAATGGACCCATCTGGTCATCTAGGATCTAGTTGGATGTAGAGCTGTGGTACAGAGTGGCAGAGCTATTCTCTGTCTGTAACTTCTGCCAAAGCCAAAGCAGAGCTAAAGCTTTGTTCTGGAAGTCAGGTGAATACACTTTGTAAATCTAGTTACTCTGTGGTAGTCTGAGTGATATGTGGCTTACTATGAATGAAACATGTATTGACAGGGTTTTAGTATCTGTAGTATACATCATTGAGTGACTCAATGCTTCCTCTCTCTGTTTCTTATTAATAATCTAATTAAGGGAAAGCTCTGGAAAGAATATGGAATTAAGACACAGTCCCAGTGGAATGCAGTAAAAAAGACTTTCCAGAGCAGACAGTGTGTGAGGAATTTCCAGACGTATTTAACTCATCACCCAAGACAGAGCCAGATTTTGAACACTCCTACCTTGTATTTAGAGTCCAGAGTTAACTGCTAGATTTTTGGATCTTGCTTTTCAGGTTTCAAACTTTTGTATCCATAGTGCGTTGGGGGACAGTGAGGGAAATGTGTCTGTGTAAGCCAAATTCTCAATCTTCAGTGCATAAGAAAATGACACCCTGAGCACTTAAAAAAATCTGATCCTTGGGTTCAGTCATAACTCCTACCACGTCCATTCTGGAGACACTTCCTTTTAATTTTTACAACAGATAGAATGACAATTGTAAAATCTATCCACAATAAAGCACATCAGTAAAATGACTTTGTTTTTTTGTTACATAGAAGCCATCAGGATTGATGAAAAGCTCTGTAAATACGGTAGCAGAACTGTATGTGGYATTTAGTCTCTGAACAAAAGTAATAGTTAATGGCTAAAAATAGTGTTGCCTCTTCCAACAGTAGAGTTAAATATGGATGTTAACTGCAGCAAGGTAGATTGGTCCAGAGCAGGAGGCTCAGATCATTCGTACTTGCTGACCTAGCCTACTGCTTCATTTTCCTTTAAAATATCACTCTTGTCTGTTTGATAATAGATCACAAATGCAAATGAAAAAGCTGTTCTTAAAAGTGAAAATTTGAGCTTATTTTGCTGCACCATAAAGGAACTAACTTCTAGAATGTGTCCTGATCCCATGGAGCTTAACACAAATTGCTGAGCTGTGTTGGGATTGAGCCTCGGTTTGCATGAGTGGCTGGTCTCACACGTCTTTGCACCAGGGGTGAAATATTAAATCTGTGTCATGGTTTGGACCCTGTCCGAAATCAAAGCACCCCCGAGGTTTTCCCCCTYATCCCAGAGGGGAGAGCAAAACCCCAATTAACACCAAAGATTTTTGGCTTTTAGATAAGATAACGGATTGAAAGATTTTCACACTCCAGTATTGGTCAGACAGGCTGAAAAACTTAAGTTGCAAAAAAGAGGAGRTGAAAAAAACCGGACTATTTAAGACACSTGTTTTCTCTCCTGGTTCGYCTCCCATTGTCCCACCCGCAAGGGGARCARGGGATGAGAGTTTTCTGTCCATCACGATGTTGTCTYCCATCACCATAGGAGGAGAGTTCTTATCCCACTCCAGACTGTGGAGGTTCTATTCTCGAGAACAGACAGTAWTATCACTGCTGGAGCCATGGGATTTTTCTCCTTTTTTGCCTTTCGCTTTTGCCCAGGCTTGGCCAGCAACCTGTCCATCACCCTSAGAGCCATCAGAGATTGGCCCTAAAACACAGGGRTCAGGACTCCTTTGCTGGAGAAAGCTTCCAGAACTTTCTCACAGGAGCTGTCTTKGTGATTTTGTGGTCCCATCCCCCACCACTAAAAGCAAAACCACCACGCTCTGGTTCTGATCATTTAATACTATTTGAAGTGGTTCAATGTCACTGCTCAATAAGTGCCTTCATAAAAAGGTCAGTGAAAAATTTGCCTCTCCAATAGCCCTGTCACAGCCTCTCAAGGAGCTGTTGAATTATGAGAGCTGGTGATTATCTGCCTACACCCGTGGCCCCACAAAGAAGAGAAGAAAATAGCAAATTCTTGTCTAGCAGCATTTCCTCTCAGAGGTGTTTGCTTTCCTTGTGTTTCTTAGGTGAGTTTGGGATGTGGCTAAAAGAGTGACTAATTAGTACACATTTAGCCCTTGGAAGATGGAAAATAATGTATATGGTGATTTGAATTAAGTGGTGTTATTCCCTACAGTTATTCCTTGCCTGCTCTGTGTCTCAAGTTGGCGCTGTAGGTGATTTTAAAGCATTATTTAGGCTGTGGTTTGGATTTGTTGAAACAGAAGGGTGAGGGAAAGTCTTTCAGTAGGAAAAAACAGCAGATAAAGATTTTCTTGTTCAAGCCTTTTTTTTTTTTTAGTAGCAGCAGATCTGTCTATATGGGAAGGAGGGAAAGGGAGTTGAATGGAACTGAGCAAGAAGCTGTCATGTGCGGTAAAATTCTGATCTTGTTCTCTCATGCCATCCTGGAAGTACATTTGCATTTAAAATTTCCCGGTGAACCAAGCTGTCGGACCAGTGCAGAATGCTAAATGAAACCTGACAGCTAACTGAAAATGCCACACAGTGGTGCTGGGCATTCCTCTGCTCACACAATTGAGTTGAAGATTGTTTCTTTTAATGATCATGGATCTGAAACTAAGACTGCTGCAAACAAATGGGGTGTCAGTTTTATTCTGAGATATTTTCACTTGAAAGATGTTTACTTTTTACWCATTAATCCAACAACTGTTTGAAAACTCACAGAGACTGTAAAGCCCAAATCCATTTCTGCCCATCACATAGCCACAGTATACTCCTTTGTGTTGCTCAGGCTGAAATTCAGTCTGCTTGTGAGGCTGATGAGTGCTCTGGGGCACAGTTGTGATCCCAAAGGTATTGGGTATCTGCACGGAGATACCTTTATGYTGTTTGTGTGAGCAGACAAAGCAACAGCTTTTTTGGGTAATGTGGTGATGCATTTCCTGTACAAGCATAAACCATGTTTCTGCTCAGGAGCAGTGTGATGTAGAAGCCCTTTTTCCTGGGGAAAGAATGTGAAAGCTACCGTKAAAGGCTTCAGAAGAATTTGGTAGGTTTTACCTTCTCGTGTGTCAGACTTGGGTGCCTGCAGTTATTGGCAATAAACTGTCCCTGTGCAGACAGACAAACGATGCAGAACAATCTGAGGAGACTGAGGGTTGGAAAGGGAGAAGAAAATGAGTGCTAGGTTAATGTGTGTATTGGGTGTGAAAGAACACCTGCAGTCACAGAGATGGAACAGATCAAGTGCCGGTGCTTGGCTGTGGCAGCTCCAGTGCAGCAGTGGTACAAGACAGCACAGTGGTCTGTGATATCCCAGTTATGAATGGAAGAATAACWGCCTTTACACATGCACTGTGGATGCCTTTGGCTCACTGGCATAAATAGAGGGCACTTGCCCTTGGAAAGTTTCTGAGAGAGGGGAAAGAGCTGATTAGTAGAGCAAAGGGACTGATTAAAAATAATTAATATAGATTATCTAAGAAACAAAAAGACCCCATTGATTTCAGGTATGATTACACAAGAGAGATAATCGCTTAGGTCTTGCAAGAGAGTGTGATTAGACATAATGGGCTGGCAAAGAGAAGGTAACTTGAACATCAAGAAAAGCTGCTTGGAATGGAACTAAATAATCTTCCATGAAAAGTGGTGGTAGCATTGTTGYGTGGTGTTGTGTAATGCTCATATAGAGCTGGGGAAAATGTTCTGCAGGGCTGGTGACTCGACTCACATCTTTCCTGGCTCAGTTGTGCCTGGGGATTAGGGTGGAGGTTTTGGAAACAAAGCTCTTTAGTCTGCCAGGTCAGGTCCTCTGCTGGAGTTTCTCTGCTGCTCAGTTCCCYTCTGTAGTCTGCAGGAAGGGCAGTCATTCCCTGGTAGCTTGGATTTGTACAGGTGAATTAATAGATCTTATTTCATCTTTAGCCTCTGATCCAGGAAATACATGATCATTTGCTGGCAGCTGATACATATTCTGTTATTCTGTAAAATAAACACTGGAGTAKCTTAAATGCTGTTTGGGTGATGCAGTGAGGGAATATGGGAGGAGGCAAATGATGGAAGGTGCTCCAGTGGTGAGCACAGCAGCTGGACTAGAAATATTTCTGGTTTGCATTGACTGTTAATTTGTGTCCTTGGACTCATGCCGAATTCTCCTCTTAAAGGAAAGCTGAAAAGCAACAGGCTTGGGTGTTTTCCTGCTTTAAGTTCCAGCCATTATTGGCAAAAAAAAGGAATGGATTGTGTTGGACAGTAGTTGCCTCTGCTGAGCCCAGTAGTAGGCACAACTCTGTTCTTGCTGAAATGTGRAGAGCCRTTTCAGAGGGTGGTGCAGCTCTGGSGTTTATGGTGTTGGTGCACGCTGGTGATACTGTTCTATTCCTCTCTTCAGGTATGAGGTAGGTCAGTTCACTGAGAGTCTGATCAGACCACTGAGGAATACGATGTATGTACYCGTGTCTCCTGGTGGTTTGATATAACAGGTAATCTTTCCTCCACTAAATGTCATGTATCCCACAGTAAACTAGAGTTTATTTGTTAGCCATGCTCTTCCTGCCTTTAAACCCCTGTGTTGAGGCACTAAGACCAACCTGCTTTAGGCAGAGTATAAACAAAGCAAAATTCAGTCGCTGCCTTGCACATGAACACTTCCTTTTTATGGCTAAATGAGGGAGATTCCTCTTAACTGCCTTGTACTCAGACCTCCAGACACTCAGTTGCCACTTCAGCAGCATTTAGAAAGTAAATCCAGTTTAAGGAAAAAAAACAATTAAAACTAAGCAGCACTGTTGCTGAAAAAAATCCTTGTGCTTGTTGCAAGAGGCAAGAATTTAGTTTTATAAAGACTACCTATCACCTGCATATTTAGACAAAAATGTGATGCTTTGGTTCCTCCCCTACCATTTTGGGTTTAACTCCCATAGCTGCTGTGATGCACAATCTCCTGCCTGCTTCTAGAAATGAGACAGCAGTGGAGCAGATTTAGTGGAATTTGAAGACAATTGACACCACTGAGCAGCACAGTATGCTGTGCTGGAATAAAGTGCTGGAAGATGGTGCCCTTGGTCAGGATGTGCAARGTCACAGGGGATGTTTGAAGCTGATGTTTGAAGAGAGACTTGCTTTGATTATGCTTTAAAAACACTTTTTTTTGCTGACTGCAGTAAAGCCCTTATCTTCCTACCCTGTGAACAGAAATCTTTAGCATATGGGTGCTACAGATTCTGCTCAGACTGACATTCAGTTTTGTTCTTAATTTATGATGGTTTGGGCTTACTGTGAGGAAATTAAATGGATTACAGCTCTTTGRGTGGTGACAGGAGATGTCTGGGAATGATGACCCCAGTTCTGGTGCAAACAGATCTCAGTTCTTACACCTTGCTTTGTAGCTGTTGAGGTGTGGTGGACTGGGTCTTGCCCTGACCTCTTGCAGACTTGGGTGAATTCTGGAAGAGCGCTTGGGTAAGAAATCAGTGAGTGTGGAGTATCTGAGCGATGCCTGTGCATTCAGAATAGCCMAAAGTGTTGATTATTCAGCGTTGCATTTTTAGTGACAGCATCACCATATGCCCTCTGCCTCGGAGCTCTGCCGTGCCCACAGTGCTGAATTCAGCACTGACAGGTCTTGGTGCTGTCCTGCTTCCCATCCCTCCTTCTTCCCCATRCTCTCTGATTATGTTTCATTTTCTTCTATGTAAGAACTGTAAATTACTACAGTAAACCTGTTRCTCACTGGGATTGTGTTTGTCTGTTGCCCATTTTAATGAATGGAACTGTGCAACAGCCTGAAAGATAAAACCATGTGAATGAGGGTACTACGTAACGTTGGAGGCTTTTACTTTCTACCAAATGTAAGAGAAATATTGCAAACCTGAAGAAATATAAGAGAAATATAAGAGAAATATTTCCTGTGTCCTTTATGCATGGAATAACTTAGGGAAGGATGCAGATTGGCCAGCCCTGCTGTACCTCCTCCAAGTGCAGTGCAGCGCAGCTCTCTGGTGACTCTGAAAGATGGATATYAGCACAGCACAGCTGGATGCAGCTGTGCTGGAAGATGRTGCCCTTGGTCAGGATGTGCAAAGTCACAGGGGATATTTGATATTTGTGCCTTGTCCCAGCAAGGTTGTGYAGTGGGGACAGTGGTAGCAGGAAAGAAGTACAGAAGGGATTCCCAAGAAAACCTGAGTCTTCTGAAGTCACCCTGAAGCTAAAGCAGTTTTAAAACCTCACCAGTTGAACCCACCACTTTTGCTGGAGAACAGAAATCTGATCTTTCTTTCAGTTAATTCTGGTTCAACCACTAAAATGCCTTTGTGTCTGGGCCTAAAGCCAGTCTGGCTAATACCATCTTGGGGGAAGAGCCTTTTTCTTGCAGGAATATGAAGCCTGGAGCTCCTCTGGCTCCACAGAGAATGTTTATGCTCAAATAGAAACAAGCAGAGCTTTTTACTTAATCAAAAAATCCCTGACTCTCTCCAATGTGTTTGCCTACTGCCTCCTGCATCCTGCTGTTAGCTGTGCTCTCATGGCTCCCTGGCAGTATCTCCACTGTTGCATTTCTTTGTATGTTTTCCATGTTAGTCTCTCATTTTCCAGGTGATTTCACATTCTCTTCCAGCCTTTATCTGCCTCATTTTTCTCAGCTTTGTCCCAAGATGGAAGTAAAATTTGGTAAAAATTAGAAGCAAATATGTATAAGAGGGATTGACCCAACTTTTCAAGGCTTGGAAATGATTAAGAAGGAAAACAAAGTGCAATTACTCTCTTCTTTTATTCTGTTGGATGTTTTTAATATCAAGCCAGATCCAGCCCAGCCTGTTTCTGTGACTGTACTAGGACATGCAGGGCAAGAGGGGCTCTTACATTTTTTTTCTTTGGCAAAACTTGAGGATGTCTGGTCAAATCCCACCACTTCAGAAAGACAGCATTTAAATCAGCTCTTGAAGGCTTGTCTACAGACTGCTCCATCTCTGAGGGAAATGGACTTGGAGGGCTGAGGGGGAGGGAATGTTCCCTTGGCTTTGTCTTTCACTTTTGAGGGCTCCTTTCATTGTTCTTTTTTTTTTTTTTTGGGTTTTTTTTCATTTCCTTGAGCATCACTGACCTAACAGAAATGTAACTTTTTAGAAAGGCTGTCTTTCTTCTCCTGCCCTTTAATTAGCAGATGAGAGCTATCAAACATGAATAGTGCTGCAAAGTCAGGGTATTTCTAGTGGTTATATAGGGTAAACTAATGGAAGGAAAATCCAGGATTTTATAGCAGTCAYACAGTATTCACAGTAGTCTTTCACCTCCATCCGAGGCTTGAGAATTAATTTTGGGGCAGGGAACTAATTTTTTTAATTACCTTTAAGTAAAGTGCTGATGAGGAGTAAAAAAAGCTGTGTTTTCTGTGTGGAGAATGTAGCACCAAGGATCTGGCCCATCTTTCCTTGGGAACCATGCACGGCCTTATCATTATTTCAGTGAGGTATTTGGTATTCAGTGAGATGCTGACTAAGCATGTAATGCCTTTTTCTCCCTCATTGTTTGAAAATACAGGGAAATAGGAGTTTKGGGTTTGTTTTTGAGTCATCTGGCTTGCTGCTGTGAGATTTTGTGGAAATGCTTTCACTGTTCTTTAGTTACCCATTAATGATTGTGCCTAGAATGTATTCTGGGGCAACACATCATTGTCTTTTTGCTTAATACTTAATTATATTTTTTGCATCCTGCCTTCCCACAGCCCCTGCCTCTGTCAGATTTTGGTCTGTGAGTCTATGACTGAGGTTCCACAGTTTGAGAATAATACAAAATACCCCCAAGAAATAAGAATTCTAAATCTTTCAATACAACTACTTTTATGCTGTTTTGTAAATGCTTAGGAGCCTGCACAATAAAGCCTGGGGGAAAATTTGCCTGAATTGCACTTCATTTTTATTGAGGTGTAATTGYGCTTGAAGCTCAGAGACAGTTTTCCTTCAATTAAAAGTCTAAGAAATGATGCTTAGGGTTGTACAGGCTCTTGAGCATCTTTCAGGTTTGGAGTTAGTTCTTGGAGGTTTTCCCCTCTGAGTTTGTTTTGCCTGGACCCTTGTCAGTGTCTCAGCATTATTCTCTGCCCTCCAGGGAAGGAGTGGAGGAACGGTGCTCTCTAAATCTGTGGAGGCTGGGTGATAGCATTTGGTGAACAAACTCCACAGTATGCCTTGATACCCAGATTCTTCTTCCWCTTCAGTTATCACCTAATTTTTGCTGTTGTAACTTCATAAGATTTTCCAGAGTTTGGTTTCATATGTATGTATGGTTTCATCTGGTTGGGTTGTGCCACTGGATCTAAAATCTAAAATGTGTTGCTCTTCAATTACTTTTGATATGGAATGTCCAGTGTTTTCTCTGTTTTCGTGGAAGCTTGAAAACTCTTTAACTGTATCATTTGCTGAAGAAGCCATTTTGTTGAGGTTTTAAATGAATCTTACAACTCAACACACAGGGTTGTCACCTCCTTACAACAGGGTTGTGGAACTAGTGTTTAAAATGGTCATAGGTTTGTGTTCTTCTTGCCTCATCAGAAAATCGCATCTAGTCTTTTGATGGATGACTCAGATAAAGTACAGCAAAGGTGTTGCACTGCCATTGACTTTGCAATCGACTGCTTTGAGTTAAAATAGGAATTAAGAATTAAAAYAGGAATAGGAGTTAAAATTTTCCTTGCTTGTTTGGTAGTGCCCCTTTGCCAGCAGTTGCATTTGTCTGCTTAGCAGAACAGAGCCAGTTGAAGTMAAATCAGAAAGCTCAGGTTAACCAGTGGATGGGAGATGCTTTAGTGAGGGTGTCTGTTCTAGTTCTGCTGTGGCTGCTCCTCTTCTGTCCATGCAGGAGGGATCCCTGGGCTGGTGACTGCTTTAACCTTCCTACTTGTGCCCACTAAGGGATCTGTTTGCACAGGGTGACAGTGTCCAAGCAGAAGTTTAGATTGGTTTAGATAAATCCATTTTACTGTTTTGGCAGAGCTGGAGGATTCCTGTGACCTTGGATAATGTGTTAGTCTGCAAAATGTTCACCTTTAAATTGCTCAGTATTGTTTTTCTGTCARCTCTTTTCCTCTTTTGCCTGTGAGAGGCTCTTGCTTGTAGCTGAGTGTGTTTTTTTGTCCATATTCCTTCATACAGACTCCCAAAGCTTACAGAATGTTGTGTTCTCTCAGGAGCTCATAATTTTTCCTTTGCTGGAAAGAAATTCGTCTATCCATTTGTGTGTGAAATATTCAATGGTGTTGGAAGTTTTAGTGGGATGACCACATGACAATGAAAGTCTCTGAGGCCAGCCTGGCAAATGACAATTGGGAAACAAAAGGCACCACCACCCAGACTGAAAAGGGTTTTGTTTTAAAAAGCTTGAAGTTGTGTAGAACTTCAGCCTAGTTGGCAACCCATTGGGTGGTCCAAGATAGCTTGTTGCTTTATCAAGTGAAGTAAAATGGGGAAGAAGTCTTAGGTTTTCTTTATATTGATGAGTTTGGGCTCCTTTTATTACATTTTGTGATAAGGTTATTTATCTTTCTTTCATCTATTACCAATGTTGCCCTCAAGATGATCCTGAGGCATTCATGTTTGTATGCTGACAGCYGTGCCAGCTGGATGCCAGTGAGGATCTGAGAATCTCCTTCAGTAAATGCCCAGTGCCAACTGGCATGATCTAAGAATTCCTGGACTTGTCCATCAGGCGTTTCTCTGATTAAACCACAAACCATTCCGTAGGAACAGCTTCCAAATCACATTCCTCTCTGCAACAGGCGGGGATTTCTCTGCAGCTGGTGAACAAAACTGGCATTGCACCTGCCTGCTGCTCATCTACCAGTGCTGCCCATGCCACACCAGCTGTGCAGCAGCAGTTGCTTTCTGTCTGGGGTGAGGATTGCTACGACAGAGACTCAGGAAGTATTTAGAAGGAAAATAAGATTTGCTCTTTAAGCACACTGCAGTCTAAGTAGTTCTCTTTCCMCTCTCTGAAAGAATTGGGGGCAAGAGGGGGCTTGAAGAAAAGAAGATGATRGGAGGGAAATAACAGGAGGAATGAATTGAGCTGCATCCTTGCCATCTGTCTGCTTGGAGTGGTGCAGCTGCTCTGTCATTGACAGGTTGCTGTTCCTCCTCCCAGCACAGATGGGTAAATGACTTGTATTGTGAACACAAATTGCTCAAGATTAATACGACTAAATAGCCTGGTCACAAAATCTACCCCGAGGCAAAGCCTCTAGCTGCTTGAAAACCTTAAGAATCTCCTCCCTCTCATTTTGCATTTCTYTTCAGAGACTTCCTTAGAATTTGGGAGCTAAACATTATTTCARCACACATGCTTTTTCTAGTTCAGATCCTGTATCAATGCAGCACAGTCTGTTTTGGAACATTAAAAGGTTAGTTAGAAACAGGGGAATGGCCAGTTGGAGTTATAGTGGGGCTACTTCTGTGCTTAAACTTATTTAAGGATGAGTGTAAATGCTTCATTAGCTCAGGGTCTGTCTGCTACCCAGGGCTGCACAGTTTCTGACCGTTCCAGCTCCAGGGATATGTGGARGATGCCCTCATTTTATTTGGGAAGAAAATGTTCTTTGCATTGAGTGATGTGGAAAACAGACAAATMTGAACGGCAAGGTAACAGATAGAAAACGAAACAAAAAAAATGCAAAGTTGTAGTGTGATTTTGTGAATGGCTGTACGTATCTTGGTTGAAATCTCAACTGGGCATTCAAGAGGTGTCTGAGGGGTTTACTCAGKGCAAGGAATGTGGAGTTTTCCTCTSCTCTTGCAGAGCCACAGGCTCTTTGAGGTGGTCTCGTGACAACCTGGGTCCTGATCCAATACTGTTGACATCAATAGAAGAATACCTTGTCTACCCAGTATAAAAACATAAAATCCAGCACAGCACAATTTTTGATACTCCTCTGCTGGTGTTAATAATGGTAATAGAGATGTTCCAGAGATGAATAACTGGCAAGTGTCACTTCTTGACCTTAAGGGTCATTCAGGCAGTTGTTAAGCCCTGAGAGTTGCTCTGCAACTGAGTAATTTCTGAAAATCTGAATATGGTTTAGGGGCTCAAGGTGTCTCTCTTAACTACTCAGAGGGCTCATGATAGGATGGCATTTTTTGCATCACATATATTTGCAGTTTAGGGCTATAAATAAGTGATGGCAGGAGCACTAAAAATAACTTGGTTGAATCCAAATGCTTTTTGTGATAACCCTGTAATTGCTGCTACTTCTCTTCACCTCTTGTTTTTTGAAGTCAGTTTATTTCCCACAAAACCTTTTCCTACTGTCTCCAGCACCCAAGTCCCAGCTTTGGTGCWTGGCTTATCCAGCCTCTGTGCAAGTCTGAGCCCTGTAGTCACATCTCCCCAGCCTTGCTCAAAAAGGAGATGAGAGACCTGCTCTGTCTCCTCCCACAGTAATTTATCCTCTGATGTTTGGGTGTGTCATCCTCACTGGAGAGGAGGGAACAGCTTCTTTGGTATCCTTTTCTTCTGTTATTCTCAAGGGGTTCAGGCAGCAGTGTGTTCTCTTAGCATGGCAGCAGATGCAGGCTGTGTTCTCRTATTTCTGGGTTTCCTGGGGAAGCTTTTGACTAAGCAGCTGCCATCTCATGCAGAGTCAGAGAATCCAAGTCTGAGAATGTGGTAGAAATGTCAGAAGAAATATAAGAAGTTGCCGCCTCCAGCTATTTGCTGCCTTCTTCAAAATTTGCAAGGTTGCTGGACCAGAAAGTRTCTCAGTATTGCATCTGGCAGCTTCACCGAAGCCTCACCTCCCTTGGCAGCAGAGCTGACACCACTGGATTTACACAGCAACAGTAAAGCACAGCCCCTCAGCCATCCTTGCTTTGGGAGGGCAGCAGAAGGGGGAGAAGGGATGACAGTGGCATAATTTCTTAAATTTCTCTTTGCAGACTTGGAAGCCATTTGTAATGACCTTAAGATGAACTGCCTACTTAATATTCTTATTCTTTTTTTTTTCCTGTTTCACTCGTACTGTTAAATGCAAGTGACAGTTATTTCTGTTTTCAGGATTCATGATGGTAGAGTCCTATTCATGTAAGGATTGAACTCTTTTCTATTTTTCCTTTTTTTAAATAAGTTTCCCTGTWGTCAAAGTAGCCCTGGAGGTTGAGAATGACAATGTTTCCTATTCCTTTTGCCCAATCCCTGCCATCCACTCACAGTTTTTGTTTGCAGCTGGGGCCTTGTGAGCATCTCTTATAAAAACTCCACTACAGGTTCTTCATATGCCTCGAAATGGTGCCATTGCTGGCATCATCAGCTCTGTGATYYCCACTGTGGAAATAAGTAAGCCCASTTCTGCTCTGAAAATAGAGACACGTGAGAGGTTAATTCCTAAAAGGTGATGTGCCTGAAGCCTGGTGGTTTGAGTAGAGATGTCCGTGACAACCTTGGTGATCCTTAGAGCAYGTTCAGCAAAGTCTACAGAAGTGTGAAAGGAGACAGATAAAGTTGTCAAAGGGTGTTTTGGGTTGTGACTCCCTAATTCCTTTTTGCTGTGTGGACTATAAATTCCTGCTGCATTGGAGGTCACTCGTGGCTCTGCTCTGCTGTCAGACGCCTCTTTCCCCCTCTCCTGATGCTTCTTCCAAAGCTCGGTTGCTGCTGGCCATGCCAGGAGTGGTGGCTTGGATGAGAAGGTTTAGATTTGTTTCTCTAAGCTGGCTGTGAGTCCAAGTTGCCCAGGATCCATCACTGTCTTAATCTCCTYAGAGGGTTTCTGTTGTTCTTAATAGCTGCTGTTCCTGGAGATGTTTTCCTTGTGTGTTCTGGCAGCTCTGCAGACAGGCTGAGCCCTGGGCTCAYTGGGTGAGGATCAGTCTGTGCAGGACCTCCCCACCATGCAGGAATTGCWTAGAAATAGGAGGACAAATTGACATGTTCCCTTTTTGTTTTCCTGCCTCCCGCAGTTCTTGGAAATGAGGAAGGAAGCCAATAAAAAAYGTTGACATTTCAGTCAAAAGCAAAGGCAGATCAAGTGAAATGCCTGGGTTTTTTTTTTTCCCCCCCTTTTTTCTTTTTTGTGATGGACAGAAGTGTTGCTGCAGAGGTAGTGTTAGGCTTCTGTACAAAAAGTCCTTCCTGGGTTTGTTCAGTTTTCAAATTTGGAGGTAAAGCAGTTGATAGTTCTTGTCTGTGAGATTCCTAAAGTGACCGAGACAGCAAAGGAGAACGCAGAGGGTTCTCAAGTGAAATTCTTACAAAACGACCTTGGTTACACTCACTGCATTCTCTATCAGTRAAACCCTTCAATGCTGCTTCAAAAATCCATGAGTTCAATTGCTTTAATTTAAAGGAGAGACCTTTCTGTTTTGTCTTGAAAGAGTCTATGGAAAGCTCAAAGGGGACTTTTAGTGTCTTGTTGTGCTGTGCTCACCCATCCAAGAAGTCTTCTCCTTGAGTTAACCTGAAGCTTTAATGTTTTATTGAAATCACTGTGGGATGTTGACTTTCATGTGAGATTTGTAAATGGGCAGTTTGTAAACCAAGGCACTAATAGATCAAAGGTGAGTTTAACTTCAAATTATGCACACTATGAATAGGGTTTTCTAGTCTTTTCCTGCTGAAATTGTTCAATACTTTTCTATGATTTTCTTTAAGGCAGTGCAGAAAGATTAAAAAAATCACAGTCTATAAAGACATTTATGAATTTGAGGAACATTGTCATCATGATGGTTTTTTAATCTGTTTTGTTAAACTGTAGTTCACCCCTTGAAAAATGTGTTACTGTTCTACCTCCAGGATTAATATCACAGCCTGTTTGCAGCATGAAAGTGCTGGCAGTGATGCAGTTGCATTTGGAAGCTTTGCTTGCRAGGCGTTTTCATTTGGCTGAATATGAATTAAACTTGGGGGGCTGTGAAATGCAGTTCATGAGGTGCTCTCTGCAAAGTGGATTATCACCCCTCTTACCTGTGTAAGCAGCTGCCATCAATTAATCCTTAGGTTTAAGAGTCAATCTATGGGAAATTAAGAATGAGAGAGATTTTAAATATGAATTTCTGGAGCTCTGAGGGTGAAGAGAGGTTTTAAGTAGGAGCTTTGAGTATTGAAAAGGTCATAATCTAAGAKAAGATGGGGGATATTTTGATGCTTTTAGACTATGTTAATCCTGTAATCAGCCCCTTAGATTTTAATTTTTGTTTTTAGTACATTCTACCCTTCTTTGGTCTYCAGAGTTAAATTTGGCACTTTTTAATGCAAGGCTTTCTATAGCTTTTTTATCTGGCTTTTTTTAAGAGTAGCACCAAGGATTTCTAGGAGAACTATTTCCTTTAGGTTTCAATCTTCATTAGTTTATGTCCTCGGAGATAT